>NC_057804.1:619147345-619158070 GCF_018294505.1 Triticum aestivum
GCCCTCTTTCCTCCTTCCCTCTTGTCCTACTCCTACTAGGAAATGAGGAGTCCTACTCCCAGTGGGAGTAGGACTCCCCCCTTGGCGCGCCCTCCTCCTGGCCGGCCGCCTCCCCCCTAGCTCCTCTATATACAGGGGAAAGGGGGCACCCCAAGACACAAGTTGATCATTGATCTTTTAGCCGTGTGCAGTGCCCCCCTCCACCATAATCCACCTCGGTCATATTGTAGCGGTGCTTAGGTGAAGCCCTGCGTCGGTAGCTTCATCAACATCATCATCACACCGTCGTGCTGACGGAACTCTCCCTCGAAGCTCTACTGGATCGTGAGTTTGTGGGACGCCACCGAGCTAAATGTGTGCAGATCGTGGAGGTGCCGTACATTCGGTACTAGGATCGGTCGATCGTGAAGACATACGACTACATCAACCGCATTGTCATAATGCTTCCTCTTACGGTCTACGAGGGTACGTGGATGACACTCTCCCCTCTCATTGCTATGCATCACCATGATCTTGTGTGTGCGTAGGAAAATTTTGAAATTACTATGTTCCCAAACAATAAAGCCACCCATCCATCCATCCAGGGGACGGACAAGCTCCACCACGCCACAAGCCATTCGGACACAAGGCACCAAGGCCACTCACGCCACACACATACATGACGCTGGTAGCATATAGCATTCATCCGGATACAGCTCCAGGAGCACTCTGTACTGTAGATATACCACATATATACAGACATGCAGGAGTAGGGGTATTATCTCTCCGGAGAGCCCTGAACCTGGGTAAACCACCGTGTGCTATTCGCATACCCGTCCCGGACATTCCAATGTAGCCTTGCTCCACTCACGATAAGCCATCCCATGGCATCTGCCGTGACGTGGTACCCCCTGCTTGCTCCCGCGAAAATAGCATGACCGTTGGCGCCCACTGTGGGGCAAGCTGATGTTAGAATCGCGGATTGGGCAGGACCCTCTTTCATCTCCACCCTCACGACATCACTGTCGTCCCTCCACCTGCGTTCACTGCCGCGGCAGCACGCGCCCCTCCGCCGCGTCTCATTCCATTGCGATAGTCCATGCATCCCCGCGGCCGCTCCTGCCGTGCGCCCGTGGCGCCCAGTTGCCCCCGCGCTGCTCGGCTCGTCTGGCTACGGGGCCTTGTCGGACGACCTCTGGCCACATCCTACTCCACGTCTTCACGCCACCATGGCTGCCGCTAGCTCTCTCAATGCTCCGCCAACAACTGTTGCCGGCCACCTGCGAGCTTGCCCACGGCCGCTCGTCTGTGACCACTAGTGGCGTCCTGACGCCTACGCTCCACCTCACCCCCACCGCGACACCGGCTGCCATCAAGGCCCCTGCGTTACTCCGCCCGTGCCTAGCCTTGTCGTCCTCGTGCATGCTCCTTCTCCCTCGGCCGTCTCCCTGGTCATCGGCTCCGGCCTCGTCCTGCCCACGCCTCCACGTGCAGTTCAGTTGGCCGCCTCCGTCTCTGTGCGTGCCTGCACTCATGCCCAGCTAGGTAGCTAGCAGAGCCTGCTAAGCCAATTGATTTAGTTGAGATAGCTAGCTAACTTGGCTCGTGTCCGCGTAGACGAACAGCCACACCGGCGTCCTTCTCCGCTCGTGCGTGTTGTTTTGCGGCTCCGACCATGCGCCCGCAGCCTCACGCAGCCAAAGTACGGCTCGAGCGCCCTTCTCCTCCTCCGGTTCGACACCGACGCGCCACTGCTCCACGCCTCCTCTGTTACCCCCTGTGGCCTCGTCTCCGCTCCGTCTCCAGCTACGGGACCGCGTGGCCGCCAGCTCCTCGCGTGCTCCGCCTCCCTCGCACCGGATCCTTCACTCTGCTCCGCCGCCGTATCGCTGCGGCGTCCTGGCTACCGACCGAGCCGCCTCCCTGCTGGCCTGTGATGACCCACAAGTGTAGGGGATCGCAATAGCTTTCGAGGGTAAAGTATTCAACCCAAATTTATTGATTCGACACAAGGGGAGCCAAATAATATTCTTGAGTATTAGTAGTTGAGTTGTCAATTCAACCACACCTGGATAACTTAGTATCTGCAGCAAGGTATTTAGTAGCAAAGTAGTATGATAGTAATGGTAACAGTGGTAAAGATAAAAATAGTAATAGCAATATTTTTGGGTTTTTGTAGTGATTGTAACAGTAGCAACGGAAAAGTAAATAAGCGAAGCACAAGATGTGAAAAGCTCGTAGGCAATGGATCAGTGATAGATAATTATGCCGGATGCGATTCCTCATGTAATAGCTATAACATAGGGTGACACAGAACTAGCTCCAATTCATCAATGTAATGTAGGCATGTATTCCGAATATAGTCATACGTGCTTATGGAAAAGAACTTGCATGACATCTTTTGTCCTACCCTCCCGTGGCAGTGGGGTCCTAGTGGAAACTAAGGGATATTAAGGCCTCCTTTTAATAGAGAACCGGACCAAAGCATTAACACATAGTGAATACATGAACTCCTCAAACTACGGTCATCACCGAGAAGTATCCCGATTATTGTCACTTCGGGGTTGTCGGATCATAACACATAATAGGTGACTATAGACTTGCAAGATAGGATCAAGAACACACATATATTCATGAAAATATAATAGGTTCAGATCTGAAATCATGGCACTCGAGCCCTAATGACAAGCATTAAGCATAGCAAAGTCATAGCAACATCAATCTCAGAACATAGTGGATACTAGGAATCAAACCCTAACAAAACTAACTTGATTACATGGTAAATCTCATCCAACCCATCACCGTCCAGCAAGCCTACGATGGAATTACTCACGCACGGCGGTGAGCATCATGAAATTGGTGATGGAGGATGGTTGATGATGATGACGACGAGGAATCCCCCTCTCCGGAGCCCCGAACGGACTCCAGATCAGCCCTCCCGAGAGAGATTAGGGCTTGGCGGCGGCTCCGTATTGTAAAACGCGATGAAACTTTCTCTCTGATTTTTTCTCCGCGAGACGGAATATATGGAGTTGGAGTTGAGATCGGCGGAGCCTCAGGGGGCCCACGAGACAGGGGGGCACGCCCAGGAGGGAGGGTGCGCCCCCACCCTCGTGGACAGGGTGTGGGCCCCCTGGTCTTGATTCTTTCTCCAGTATTTTTTATATTTTCCAAAAAGTGCCTCCGAGGATTTTCAGGACATTTCGATAACTTTTGTTTTCTACACATGAAACAACATCATGGTATTCTGCTGAAAACAGCGTCAGTCTGGGTTAGTTTCATTCAAATCATGCAAGTTAGAGTCCAAAACAAGGGCAAAAGTGTTTGGAAAAGTAGATATGTTGGAGACGTATCAACTCCCCCAAGCTTAAACCTTTGCTTGTCCTCAGGCAATTCAGTTGATAAACTGAAAGTGATAAAGAAAAGCTTTTACAAACTCTATTTGCTCTTGTTGTTGTAAACATGCAAAGCCATCATTCAGGTTTCAACAATATTATAAACTAACCATACTCACAATAACACTTAGGTCTCAAAATTACTCATATCAATGGCATAATCAGCTAGCGAGCGATAATAATAAAACTCGGATGACAACACTTTCTCAAAAAAATCATAACATGATATAACAAAATGGTATCTCGCTAGTCCTTTCTGAGACCGCAAAACATAAATGCAGAGCACCTTTAAAGATCAAGGACTGACTAAACATTGTAATTCATGGTAAAAGAGATCCAGTCAAGTCATACCCAATATAAACCAATAATAATGAACACAAATGACAGTGTGCTCTCCATCGGGTGCTTTTTAATAAGAAGGTGATGACTCAACATAAAAAGGAAATAGATAGGCCCTTCGCAGAGGGAAGCAAGGATTTGTAGAGGTGACAGAGCTCGATTTTAAAATAGAGATTGAATAACATTTTGAGCGGCATACTTTCGCTGTCAACGCAACAACTATGAGATGGCTGTATCTTCCATACTACATGCATTATAGACAGTTCCCAAACAGAATGGTAAAAGCTTATACTCCCCCAACCACCAACAAGCATCAATCCATGGCTTGCTCGAAACAACGAGTGCCTCCAACTAACAACAATCCTGGGGGAGTTTTGTTTAATTATTTTGATTTGCTTTGATCTTTTTGGATCATGGGACTGGGCATCCCGGTTACCAGCCCTTTCTCGTGAATGAGGAGCGGAGTCCACTCCTCTTGAGAATAACCCACCTAGCATGGAAGATATAGGCAACCCTAGTGGCAACATGAGCGGCTCGAGCATACAAAACAGAATTTCATTTGAAGGTTTAGAGTTTGGCACATACAAAATTACTTGGAACTACAGGTAAATACCGCATATAGGAAGGTATGGTGGACTCATATGGAACAACTTTGGGTTTTAAGGAGTTTGGATGCACAAGCAGTGTTCCCGCTTAGTACATGTGAAGGCTAGCAAAAGACTGGGAAGCGACCAATTGAGAGAGCGATAACAGTCATAAACATGCATTAAAGCTAATTCATACTGAGTACAAACATGAGTAGGATATAATCCACCGTGAACATAAATATCGTGAATGATATGTTGATTTTGTTTCAACTACATGCATGAACATGTGCCAAGTCGAGTCACTCAATTCATTCAAAGGAGGATACCGTCCCATTATACCACATCACAATCATTCTAATAGCTTGTTGGGACGCAAGGTAAACCATTATAACTCATAGCTAATCAAACGTGGCACAAGCAACTATAATCTCTAAATGTTATTGCAAATATGTTTACTTCATAATAAGCTGAATCAGGAACGATGAACTCATCATATTATAAAAACAAGAGAGGTCGAGTTCATACCAGCTTCTCTCATCTCAATCAGTCCATCATATATCATCATTATTGCCTTTCACCCACACGACCAAACGATGTGTATAATAATAAGAGTGTACGTGCATTGGACTAAGCTGGAATCTGTAAGCATTCAACCCAAGAGAGAAGACAAGGTAATATGGGCTCTAAGTTAAATAAACAATCATGCATAAGAGAGCCACTAAACATTTTCAATATGGTCTTCTCGACCCCCAAAGAAAAGAAAAGAAAATAAAACTATTTACACGGGAAAGCTCCCAACAAGTAAAAGAAGAACGAGAATTCTTTTTGGGTTTTCACTTTAATTCTACTACAAGCATGGAAATTAAACTAACTATTTTTTTGGTTTTTCTTAAGATTTATCAAACACACAAGAAGAAAACTAGAAAAAGAAAATTAAACTAGCATGGATAATACAATGAACGAGTATGAGCACCGATGACTAGAATAGTGTGTGAACATGAATGTAAAGTCGGTGAGAAATACATACACCCCCAAGCTTAGGCTTTTGGCCTAAGTTGGTCTAATGCCAAAGATATCCTGACTGATATCCGTAATTGTAACTAGGGTCATACTGAGATGCAGCAGCAAATGCCTCCTGAGCTGCGGCATGTTGGCGAGCCGCCTCCGCTCTCCCCTCGTGTTCAACTGCTTCCTCCCTGGTAACAACACGTCTTCCTTGAAAGTGCGTTATATCGACTATAGGGGGGGTGAATAGGCGATTTTTATGAATTCTTCACTGAGGAATTTGCTGGTGGGGAAATTCCTAAATGAAGAACTACTTGCAGCGGAATAAGTACCCAGAAAGGAACATAACAGAACACAAGCATAGTCATCATGATGAAATGAAGACAAGCATAGAGTACAGAAAGCGTAAACACAGGATAACAAAAGGAAGAAGACGGACATACTGAAGAAATAGAACTGAGGAAATTGAGAAAGTCTTCAGTCAATGTCTTCAAACAAATATGAACAGGCACACAACAACATACATGAGGAAATGAAAGAGTTGAGGAGATAGAACTAGTTAGCTCGGCGAAGACAATGATTTGGTAGACCAGTTCCAACTGCTGTCTCAGTTGTACATCTGGTTGGAGCGGCTGAGTATTTAAACTCGAGGACACACAGTCCCAGACACATAGTCTTGAACACACAGTCCAGGACACATAGTCCTCACCGTATTCTCCTTGAGCTAAGGTCACACAGACCTCGCCCAATCACTCGTGGTAAGTCTTCAGGTGACTTCCGAACCTTCAAAAACTCGGTCACTCGGCGATCCACAATTCCTCTTGGATGCTCTAGACCTTGACACCTAACCATCTGGAAGAAGCACAGTCTTCAAAGGAAACAAGCATCAGATCCATGCAGGATCAATCTCTTCGGTGACGCTCAATCACTTTGGGTGTGTAGGTGTTGGGTTTGGGATTTCCTCACTTGATGATTTTCACTCAAAGTTCTCAGAGGATGGGTTGCTCTCAAATGACAAGTGTCAGTTTCTCTCGGAGCAGCCAACCAACTAGTGGTTGTAGCGGGCAGCTATTTATAGCCGGGGAGCAGCCCGACATGATAAGACATAAATGCCCTTGTCTGATATGACCATTAGGTGGGTAGATATTTTGGGACAGCTGGCCCGTAGCACAGCAACGGTCAGAATATTTGAGGTTCGAATTCCTCAGGGCTATCATGTTCCTCACTGTGTAGGCAATTCACATTGGTGAATTCCAAACTCCTCAGTCAGAACAAATTCTTCAGAGACCCGAAGAACTTCGTCTCTATCACTGTAGAATATGGCTGAACTGTATGAGATTTCCAATGGCTTCACTCGAAGGGATTGGTAGGTGTAGGATTTTGAGGTGAGCATCACATGGAATTTTTCCTTAGTATTTCCTCGACCCCCTTTAACAGTATGGTGTTTCCTATGACTCAAGAAAGAGAAAGTGAAATAGTAAAAACAAGAGTCTTCATGCTTCATGTTCCTCGAATGATTACCAAGTCTTCAAGGTCACACCAATTTCTTCACTTTCAAAGTCTTCAGAAATCCAAAGTCTTCAGTCGAAGAACTTCATTTTTAGGGGTCGACTTTCTCTGTAAATATCTAACTCCTCATAGACTTATAGACATGTGTACACTCACAAACGCATCAGTCCCATAACCTATAAGTCTTCAGTACACCAAAATCACTAAGGGGCACTAGATGCACTTACAATCTCCCCCTTTTTGGTGATTGATGACAATATATGTTAAGTTTTCAACGGGGATAATCGTATGAAGTGTAAATACTGATATTGAGGAATTTGATTGCAAGATATAGAAGAACTCCCCCTGAAGATGTGCATAGTGAGGAAATTGCTTTTGAAGCAATGCACACTTGAAGAGTATAATCATGGAGATCTCCCCCTATATCTTGTAATTCATACACGCATTTGATATATAATATGAAGAATTTGAAATGCATGATGAAATATGGTGACTGATGTAATTCAACATGCATGCATTAACATTAAAGAGGAATAAGCATGCAGAAGAACACAACAAAAGTGTCAGGACCCCGACTCAATGCCACATCGATCTAGCATGTAACACCTCATATCACTTTGCGGCCTCACGCACGGTATCCCCACGGGTGTCGCCTTACTTTTGCCCGGGACTGTTTGCGCCTTTTGGCACACGTATATGATGGTGTCGCTAGCATCCATATGATAAAGAGCCCGGGCTGACATGGCTAGTCGTAAACCCAAAGTGCAGGGACAGGCATCCATGACCCAGCATGGAACGTGTCGGTCATCAACGAGTGAATCCAGGCTGTAGCACTGGGCTAACAGGACTCCGGTGAACCGGGCTGTAGCAGGCTAACAGGACTCCGGTATTCATCGCATGACATTTCCCCGAAGGGACAGACACAGGATCGAAGAAGGACACATGCCGGCCAGCCTAAGTGTTCCGGAGCAGTAGCAAGCTACCAGGGCTCAGTGGAAGCACTAGGAGACATTTCCCGGTAAGAGAGGCTACTAAGGATAAACAACTAGATAGTCAGATCCCACACATAGCAATACACATTACACGTACGCATAACATGCAAGTATGTGCTGTACAACATGGCATCACAGCATAACTCAACAACTTATATAGATAAAGGCTCAGAAGAGCCATCACAGCATTATTACAAACAGGGGTCACATGACCCAACAGTCAGAGCAATCAAGCAACAAGCGGAAGCATTACATGTCTGGGTACAGACATCTACAAATGAAAAAGGCTGAAGAGCCTGACTATCTACAACATCCGTTCAAGATCGTAGCTGAGGTACTAGCTACTAGTCGAAGTCCATGAGAACCCTAGTAAGACCGAAGTCTCCGCTGCAAAAACATAAATAAAGCAACATGAGTACAAAGGTACTCAGCAAGACTTACATCAGATCCTATCATACATGCATCTGTATCAAGAGGTAATGTGGGGTTTAGTTGCAGCAAGCCAGCTTTGACTCTGTGGCTATCCTGTTCTACGACTACCAGAAACTCTGGAGGTGAAACAACGTACACGAGTCCACTAATCACCATACAATACACTACTATGGATTCATCCCCGTCTCCCTACGAGAAGGCCATCCATAGCACTCACACTTGTCTTGAGCATTTTATAGTATCCACTTCAAGTTGTCTATGTACCATGTAAGCATCCAAGAAGTCCATAACCGCGGACCCGGCTATTCGAATAGATCATATTAACCCTGCAGGGGTGTACTTCTTCACACACGCTCTCGCCACTTACCGCCATGTACACGTCATGCATCTCGGCAACCTTCAAGCGGAAGCCTGGCGAGGGTGTCGGCCACGACCTGACTAACCACACAAGACTCTAGTCCAGGTTTATCGCCTATTCGGGTTCCATCCGCAAGGAGATCCGGCCGGGGTGTCGCTCACGGCCCCAAATGATGTGAGCAGGGTTCCCGAGCCCACCAACCGGGTGCCACTCGGTACACCGTGCCACGTGTGCCTAGTCTGTCCCAAGCCCACCCTGCCGGGTGCCACCTGGTAGAAAAATAGCACTACCTACAAACACCAGAAACTAGTCGCGACTCCTGGACAGAGATCAAGTCGGTTAATAAGTCGAGAGGGCTTGGAGCGCCCGGAGCCCAATGTGTGGTAGTATCGAGTCATTGGACAACATACATAGAACTCGGTGCTTAAGGACGGTTCCAGTGAGACAACCCACCATGTACTCCTACATGGCCTCTCACCGCTACCTTTACCAAATCGTGTTCACACACTTCACTCTCAGCATCAGAACATATCGTGACACTCCAATTCATTCCCAATGAACCAGACCTGACACAACTCTAAGCAATAGCAGGCATAGCATGGTAGGAACACATCAGTGGCTTCAATCAACTCCTACACATGCTAGTGGGTTTCAACTATTTACTGTGGCAATGACAGGTCATGCAGAGGAATGGGTTCAACTACCGCAGCACAAAGTAGCAGATGAATCGTTGTTGTCCTAATGCAATAACTGAGAGCAGGAGCGAGAGAGTAGGGTTTTATCGAAATGAACAAGGGGGTTTGCTTGCCTGGTAAATCAACAAGGAAGGCACTGCTTCACAGACAGGTACTCTGGAACGTCTCCGGAGCAAGACCTATCGAGAAGGAACGGTGCCGGCAATCAATACACAATCATATGCAACAATATGATGCATGAACATGGCATGTAGATGTGATGCTGTTTGAACTAATGCAACTAGTAAACATTTGGTTTGAAGTCCATTTGAACCAAAGGTTCAAATGCAACTCCAAAAATAAGTCTCTTAATATGCCATAATGTGTTTTCTCATATTCAGCATGTATAAGTTGGTTTGTCATGCATGAAACTAGTACAGGTGGAAAGGTTGCATTTTTCTGATAATTTTTCATATATAAATTATTTTAATTTGAGCTACGGTTGAAATGTTATGAATTTTTGAAGTTTAAATCATTTTCTGGATTTTTCTGATTAAATTTAATTCCAGAAATCATATTATAGCGCCAGCATGACGTCAGCACGACGTCAGCGGTCAACTGGGCTGGTATGGGTCAAACCTGACGTGTGGGACCCACACGTCAGTGACAGGGGGGTTAAACAGGGGTTAATCTAGTTTAATTAAAAGGTTAGGGGGCACCGGGGCCCACTGTCAGTGTCAGGGGGGGTTAGTTAGCGGTGATTAGCACTAAGCTAATCACCCGACGGGCCGGGCCCACATGGCAGGGCTCAGGCGACGGGGCTCGCCGCCGGCGACCTCTGGACGCGGCGGAGTCCGCGAAACAGGCCACGGGGGCGGCGTCGGAGAGCACCGGGGCGTAGCCCGGGCTCTCGCGCATCTGGTGGGACAGGCGGGAGGCTGCGGGGGCGGCGGAGCTCGCCGGAGCGAAGCTCGGGGCGGCGGCCGGAGCTCGGCTTCGAGCGGAAACGGGCTGCGGGGCACGGGGAGGCCACCTGAGGGGCTCGACGGCACCCTCGTGGCACCGGGAGCACGCTAGGGTGCTTAGTTTGGGCGGAGGCGGGCCGAGACGGCGACGGCGACATGGACGGCGGCGAGAGGCTTCGGCCGTGGTGGGGAACGGTGCTACGGCATGCGGGCAGTTAAACGGGGAGGGGGAAGCGGTGGCGGAGCTCACCGCGGTTGCAGCGGCAGTCGAAGTGGGCTCGGGGAGGCGTCGGAGGCGGCGAATCGACCGCGGCGATCTTCGGTGGCCGGCGACGGAAACGGCGATGGTGGCGGCGTTGCAGCGCGTCCGGGACCTCGTGGCTCGGTGGAGAGGAAGAGGGGGTCGAGGCGGAGCTTGCAGGCACAGCGAGGGGTCGAGGGGGAGACGGTGGCCGCGGCGTTACGGTGGCACGGCTGCGGCTGCGCTCGG
>NC_057804.1:619158820-619167617 GCF_018294505.1 Triticum aestivum
TTCCAGGGCGACGAGGAGGAAGCAGGAGGTGGCCAGGGGAAGCAGGAGGTGGAGGCGCGGCGGTGCGCGCGCGTCGGGCACGCGCCGTCCCCCTGTCGGGGAGGAAGACGACAGAGGAGGGGGGGCCAGGTGGGCTGGGCCGCCTGCTGGCTGGGCCGGCCTGCTGCGGCTGGGCTGCACAGGGGGGAGCCCCAGGTAAGCCCCTCCTTTCTTTTATTTTTGTTTTCTAATTTTTCTGACATTTGTTTTGATTTAGTAATAATACTAAATCAATTTATTTACTTATGCCAATTTTTGCAGGGGCTAATGGTATTATTCCAGAGCTCCTTTGTAAATGGCATAATTTTTGGACCATATTTCATATATATAACAATATATATCCAAAGCAAATAATTATCGGATTAATCCAAATGTCCAAAATTAAATATCCATGAGCTCCTAAAAATATTGGTTTGATTTTTATCTCTGTCCAATATTTTCAGAGAGCAACATGAGCATTTTCTTGGACCCTTTTGGAGAAATTTTTATTTGGGTCATTTTCAAAATGATTCTGAGGGTTCCACCAATCCTCATTTCAAATTTAAATGAAATTTAAATATGATGCACAAATGGCTAGCTAGTCTAAGTCATACCAGACTAGGGATGTGACAACTCTCCCCCACTTGAAAAAAATCTCGTCCCGAGATTCGAGGGTTGACGGAAAGAAAGCGGGGTACTCTAGTCGAAGACGATCATCTCGCTCCCAAGTAGCTTCTCTCTCGGAATGATGAGACCACTGAACTTTGAGAAACTTGATGTTCTGACGTCGGGTAACACACTCTGCTTGATCAAGAATGCGAACCGGGTACTCTCGGTATGTGAGGTTATCTTGGAGATCAAGCGTTTCGTGGTCCACTCCGCGGATAGGATCCGAGAAGCAACGCCTGAGTTGAGAGACGTGGAAGACATCATGAACTCTAGAAAGATGTGGGGGTAGTTCCAACTGGTAGGCAACCTCTCCTCGTTTAGCGAGAATGCGAAAGGGACCAATGTAACGAGGAGCCAACTTGCCCTTGATACCGAAACGATGGGTACCCTTCAAAGGAGTAACCCGAAGGTAAGCCTTTTCGCCAACTTCATAAGTCATATCCCTATGATGACGATCGTACTGGCTCTTCTGACGAGACTGGGCTGTTTTCAAATTCTCACGAATGATGCGAACTTGTTCTTCTGCCTCCTGGATCATGTCCGGTCCAAAGAATTGTCTTTCACCGGTTTCTGACCAGTTCAAAGGTGTTCGACATCTTCGTCCATAGAGAACCTCAAAAGGAGCTTTCTTGAGGCTGGATTGGTAGCTATTGTTATAAGCAAACTCGGCGAAAGGAAGACATTTCTCCCAATCCATACCGAATGAGATAACGCAAGCTCTGAGCATGTCTTCGAGAATTTGATTGACCCGTTCCACCTGACCACTTGATTGAGGGTGGAAAGCGGTACTGAAAGAAAGATGGGTTCCCATGGCAGTTTGGAAACTCTCCCAGAAATGAGAAGTGAAAAGACTGCCATGGTCTGAATTGATCTCTAGTGGAACACCATGCAGTGACACTATTCGAGAAATGTATAAGTCAGCAAGCTGACTAGCAGTGATATTTTCCCGAACAGGAAGGAAGTGAGCCACTTTGGAAAGACGATCAACGACTACGAAGATAGCGTTATTCCCTCTCTTGGTCCTGGGAAAGCCGGTGATGAAGTCCATACCAACTTTATCCCATTTCCATTCAGGAATAGCTAAAGGCTGAAGGGTGCCAGCAGGTCTTTGATGCTCTGCCTTAACGCGACGACAAACGTCACATTTAGCAATGAACTCAGCGATTTCTCTCTTCATCCTAGTCCACCAGAACCTCTGGCGTAGGTCCTGATACATCTTAGTACTACCGGGATGAATCGTGAGAGGAGATTCATGCGCCTCCTTAAGAATCAATTGTCGCAGATGTTGATTCTTGGGAACCACCAAGCGATTCTCAAAGAAAACAACACCACGATCATCCATAGAGAAACATCCACCAACTCCCTTCTTAATGTTTCTCTTGATCCGGGAAATTCCTGTGTCTTGCTTTTGAGCTGCGATAATCTGATCCTTAAGATCAGGTTTCGCCACCAGGGTAGAAAGGAACCCGTGAGGAGCAATGTGAAGATTAAGCTTACAGAATTCCTCATGGAGAAGTGGTTGGCCTTGCTGCAACATGAGATTGTTGCAATAGGATTTACGACTTAGAGCATCAGCCATGACATTGGCTTTGCCTGGGGTGTAGGTAATCCCTAGATCATAATCTGTGATTAACTCCAACCAACATCTTTGCCTAAGGTTCAGATCCGGTTGGGTGAAGATATACTTGAGACTCTGGTGATCGGTGTAGATCTCGCAACGTTTACCAAGGAGGTAATGTCGCCAGGTCTTGAGCGCATAGACTATGGCTGCAAGCTCTAGATCATGTGTAGGATAATTCTCCTCATGTGGATGCAACTGTCGAGATGCATAGGCAATCACATGACGATCCTGCATAAGAATGCAACCTAGTCCCTGTCGTGAGGTGTCGCAGTAGATAATAAAGTCTTTAGTGAAATCCGGTGGCACAAGTATGGGAGCAGAAGTCAGGCGTCTTTTCAGTTCCTGAAAACTGTACTCACACTGTGGGGACCACTCGAACTTTTTATCTTTCTTGAGAAGTTCCGTGAGGGGTTTGGCTACTTTGGAGAAGTTTTCAACAAAGCGGCGACAATAGCTGGCTAGACCAAGGAAACTCCTAACTTGTTTGACTGTTTCAGGTGGAGTCCAATCGAGAACGGCCTTGACTCTCTCGGGATTGACAGCAATGCCCTTACCAGAGATTACGTGGCCTAGGTAGGTCACTTCTGGCAACCAAAATTCACACTTGGAAAACTTGGCATAAAGGCGGTGCTCTCTGAGTTTTTCTAAAACAAGTCTAAGATGTTCGGCATGCTCTTCCTCGTACTTCGAGTAAATAAGAATATCATCGAGGTAAACCACGACGAACTTATCTAAGTACTCCATGAAGATCGAGTTCATCAAGCGGGAGAATGTGGCTGGGGCGTTGGTTAGGCCAAAGGACATGACGGTGTACTCGTACTGACCATAACGAGTGACAAAAGCTGTCTTGGGAATGTCCCCATTTCTGATTTTGATTTGGTGGTATCCTAACCTTAAATCCATCTTGGAGAAGACTGAGGATCCAGCGAGCTGATCATACAGGTCGTTGATCCTGGGAAGCGGATACTTGTTCTTTATCGTGACCAAATTAACGGGACGATAATCTACAACCATCCGGTCCGTACCGTCTTTCTTCTTGACAAAGAGGACGGGGCAAGCCCAAGGAGAAGAACTAGGACGGATGAAACCCTTTTGCAAGGACTCATCGAGTTGTTTCTTAAGCTCGGCTAGTTCTAAGGGTGCCATCTTGTAAGGTCTCCTAGAGATTGGAGCTGTTCCTGGGATAAGATCTATGACGAACTCTACATCTCTGTCAGGCGGAACACCTGGCAGTTCCTCTGGAAAGACATCCGGAAAGTCACGGACTACCGGGATATCTTCAAGGTCTGGAAGAGGGCTGGCATTAAGAGAATAGAGCTGACGCTTTGCAACTCTAGTGGAGACGGTGACTATCTTGCCAGATGGGTGTGTAAGCTGAACAGATCTGGTGTAACAATCAATCTTGGCATGATGAGCTGTCATCCAGTCCATACCCAAGATGATGTTAATATCTGAGGACTTGAGGGCTACAAGTGAGGCAAGGAATACAAGTCTGTCAACAAGGATTTCGTTACCATGGCTTACACTAGAGGTTTGCCATTTAGATCCAGGAGTTTGGATGACTAGCGGAGTTGGCATATCACAAAATGACAGATTGTGCAGGTTAGCATAGCTTTCAGAAATGAAGGAGTGAGATGCTCCAGTATCGAATAGAACTGATGCTGGGTGACAATTGACAAGGAGTGTACCAAGAACGACATCTGGATCATCATGAGCGTCTTTAGCTGAGACGTGATGCACACGTCCACGTTCAGTGGGAACTGACTTGACACTGATCATCTTGCGTGATGGCTTAATATAGCCAACAGTCTTCTCGGGCTGGGGTGGAGCATAACTAGTCTGAGAGCAATCACGTGCATAGTGTCCTGGCTTCCCGCATGTGAAGCAAGTCCCTGAGGTTGGACGTGGACCCGCACTAACAAGCGGTCTACCAGTAGGCAAGGGTGGAACACACGACTGAGCTGGGGGAGGCACCACATGAGATGACCTCGGTGCATATCCGGAAGGAAGAGCGGAGTTTGGAACCCAAATCCGGCGCTTCTGGGAACTAGAGCCAGAGGAGGATCCCAAATCACGGGTGTGCTTACGAGACTCCTCGTAAGTGAGCTGAGCTGTCTCTACATTGATGGCCTTGTTCACAAGGGCTTGGAATGTATCACAATGATGCAGGTGGAGATCACGACGCAACTTGGGGTTGAGACCCTTTCGGAACCTAGCCTGCTTCTTGGCGTCCGTGGACACTTCTTCTGTGGCATAACGGGCGAGGTTCTCAAACTCTCTGCTATAAGCATCAATAGCCATCTTACTCTGGGTGAAACTGCAGAACTCTTCTCTCTTGCGATCAATGAGGGCCTGGGGAATGTGATGCTCGCGAAAAGCCTCAGTGAAATCTCTCCAGGTAGGAATCTGGCCAGCTGGAAGCATAGTCTCATAGTTCTGCCACCAAAGACTAGCAGGACCTTCCAGGTGGTATGTGGCATAAGTGACCTTGTCATCTTCAGCTATGCTCGCGGAAAGCAGCTTATGAGTGATGCTACGGAGCCAGTCATCTGCATCGAGTGGCTCGATGGAATGATGAAAGGTAGGTGGGTGCAAGCGAATGAAATCATGAATGGTAGCAGACCCTTTGAACTGATGTGCGGTGTTCTCCTCGATACGTGCCAACAAACGGTTAGACTCACGCTTGTTCCTCTCCATTTCTAACATGAACTCTGTCAACGAAGGTGGTTCGGGAGGATCCTCATCCCTACCATCTCCATGGTTCCGGCTACGAACAATAGAACTTGATGACATCCTGAGAAACGAAAACCAGGGACGGAATCAGCATCAACTATAGACTGTAGAATGTAGGACAAGGAATTAGTATCTCTCGAACTCCTAGGAAAATTCCGGCAGCATAACGGCAGTAAAATGCTCAGAATGAGACATCCTACTAAAAATGGGGTGGTAACATACTCATCATCATCACTCAAGGTTCTGAGATAGTACTAAACAGACTACACCGGAAGTACTCGAAAACTGGGGTATGACTCTAATCAACCAATCCTATGGGACTACGGAGTAGTAACACGTGATCCTGATAGACGGAAGAGAAATCGTAGTTCCTTAATCCCGTCGGAAAGATAGGATGACTCAGATCAGAAGGCCATGAGGTAAAGGAGTAAAAAGAGCCTTACGTTCCTTCCCACAATCAATTCCCTTACATAACTAAAGATTTCCTAGACTCAACTTCGACCAGTTTGGCTTGGTAATCCTACAGGCAGTCAGGCTCTGATACCAAAGACTGTCAGGACCCCGACTCAATGCCACATCGATCTAGCATGTAACACCTCATATCACTTTGCGGCCTCACGCACGGTATCCCCACGGGTGTCGCCTTACTTTTGCCCGGGACCGTTTGCGCCTTTTGGCACACGTATATGATGGTGTCGCTAGCATCCATATGATAAAGAGCCCGGGCTGACATGGCTAGTCGTAAACCCAAAGTGCAGGGACAGGCATCCATGACCCAGCATGGAACGTGTCGGTCATCAACGAGTGAATCCAGGCTGTAGCACTGGGCTAACAGGACTCCGGTGAACCGGGCTGTAGCAGGCTAACAGGACTCCGGTATTCATCGCATGACATTTCCCCGAAGGGACAGACACAGGATCGAAGAAGGACACATGCCGGCCAGCCTAAGTGTTCCGGAGCAGTAGCAAGCTACCAGGGCTCAGTGGAAGCACTAGGAGACATTTCCCGGTAAGAGAGGCTACTAAGGATAAACAACTAGATAGTCAGATCCCACACATAGCAATACACATTACACGTACGCATAACATGCAAGTATGTGCTGTACAACATGGCATCACAGCATAACTCAACAACTTATATAGATAAAGGCTCAGAAGAGCCATCACAGCATTATTACAAACAGGGGTCACATGACCCAACAGTCAGAGCAATCAAGCAACAAGCGGAAGCATTACATGTCTGGGTACAGACATCTACAAATGAAAAAGGCTGAAGAGCCTGACTATCTACAACATCCGTTCAAGATCGTAGCTGAGGTACTAGCTACTAGTCGAAGTCCATGAGAACCCTAGTAAGACCGAAGTCTCCGCTGCAAAAACATAAATAAAGCAACATGAGTACAAAGGTACTCAGCAAGACTTACATCAGATCCTATCATACATGCATCTGTATCAAGAGGTAATGTGGGGTTTAGTTGCAGCAAGCCAGCTTTGACTCTGTGGCTATCCTGTTCTACGACTACCAGAAACTCTGGAGGTGAAACAACGTACACGAGTCCACTAATCACCATACAATACACTACTATGGATTCATCCCCGTCTCCCTACGAGAAGGCCATCCATAGCACTCACACTTGTCTTGAGCATTTTATAGTATCCACTTCAAGTTGTCTATGTACCATGTAAGCATCCAAGAAGTCCATAACCGCGGACCCGGCTATTCGAATAGATCATATTAACCCTGCAGGGGTGTACTTCTTCACACACGCTCTCGCCACTTACCGCCATGTACACGTCATGCATCTCGGCAACCTTCAAGCGGAAGCCTGGCGAGGGTGTCGGCCACGACCTGACTAACCACACAAGACTCTAGTCCAGGTTTATCGCCTATTCGGGTTCCATCCGCAAGGAGATCCGGCCGGGGTGTCGCTCACGGCCCCAAATGATGTGAGCAGGGTTCCCGAGCCCACCAACCGGGTGCCACTCGGTACACCGTGCCACGTGTGCCTAGTCTATCCCAAGCCCACCCTGCCGGGTGCCACCTGGTAGAAAAATAGCACTACCTACAAACACCAGAAACTAGTCGCGACTCCTGGACAGAGATCAAGTCGGTTAATAAGTCGAGAGGGCTTGGAGCGCCCGGAGCCCAATGTGTGGTAGTATCGAGTCATTGGACAACATACATAGAACTCGGTGCTTAAGGACGGTTCCAGTGAGACAACCCACCATGTACTCCTACATGGCCTCTCACCGCTACCTTTACCAAATCGTGTTCACACACTTCACTCTCAGCATCAGAACATATCTTGACACTCCAATTCATTCCCAATGAACCAGACCTGACACAACTCTAAGCAATAGCAGGCATAGCATGGTAGGAACACATCAGTGGCTTCAATCAACTCCTACACATGCTAGTGGGTTTCAACTATTTACTGTGGCAATGACAGGTCATGCAGAGGAATGGGTTCAACTACCGCAACACAAAGTAGCAGATGAATCGTTGTTGTCCTAATGCAATAACTGAGAGCAGGAGCGAGAGAGTAGGGTTTTATCGAAATGAACAAGGGGGTTTGCTTGCCTGGTAAATCAACAAGGAAGGCACTGCTTCACAGGCAGGTACTCTGGAGCGTCTCTGGAGCAAGACCTATCGAGAAGGAACGGTGCCGGCAATCAATACACAATCATATGCAACAATATGATGCATGAACATGGCATGTAGATGTGATGCTGTTTGAACTAATGCAACTAGTAAACATTTGGTTTGAAGTCCATTTGAACCAAAGGTTCAAATGCAACTCCAAAAATAAGTCTCTTAATATGCCATAATGTGTTTTCTCATATTCAGCATGTATAAGTTGGTTTGTCATGCATGAAACTAGTACAGGTGGAAAGGTTGCATTTTTCTGATAATTTTTCATATATAAATTATTTTAATCTGAGCTACGGTTGAAATGTTATGAATTTTTGAAGTTTAAATCATTTTCTAGATTTTTCTGATTAAATTTAATTCCAGAAATCATATTATAGCGCCAGCATGACGTCAGCACGACGTCAGCGGTCAACTGGGCTGGTCCGGGTCAAACCTGACGTGTGGGACCCACACGTCAGTGACAGGGGGGTTAAACAGGGGTTAATCTAGTTTAATTAAAAGGTTAGGGGGCACCGGGGCCCACTGTCAGTGTCAGGGGGGGGGGTTAGTTAGCGGTGATTAGCACTAAGCTAATCACCCGATGGGCCGGGCCCACATGGAAGGGCTCAGGCGATGGGGCTCGCCGCCGGCGACCTCTGGACGCGGCGGAGTCCGCGAAACAGGCCACGGGGGCGGCGTCGGAGAGCACCGGGGCGTAGCCCGGGCTCTCGCGCATCTGGTGGGACAGGCGGGAGGCTGCGGGGGCGGCGGAGCTCGCCGGAGCGAAGCTCGGGGCGGCGGCTGGAGCTCGGCTTCGAGTGGAAACGGGCTGCGGGGCACGGGGAGGCCACCTGAGGGGCTCGGCGGCACCCTCGTGGCACCGGGAGCACGCTAGGGTGCTTAGTTTGGGCGGAGGCGGGCCGAGACGGCGACGGCGACATGGACGGCGGCGAGAGGCTTCGGCCGTGGTGGGGAACGGTGCTACGGCGCGCGGGCAGTTAAACGGGGAGGGGGAAGCGGTGGCGGAGCTCACCGCGGTTGCAGCGGCAGTCGAAGTGGGCTCGGGGAGGCGTCGGAGGCGGCGAATCGACCGCGGCGATCTTCGGTGGCCGGCGACGGAAACGG
>NC_057804.1:619168241-619392130 GCF_018294505.1 Triticum aestivum
AGGGCGGTCGGGGCTGCGTGGCGTCGTCCGGGGCGTTCCAGGGCGACGAGGAGGAAGCAGGAGGTGGCCAGGGGAAGCAGGAGGTGGAGGCGCGGCGGTGCGCGCGCGTCGGGCACGCGCCGTCCCCCTGTCGGGGAGGAAGACGACAGAGGAGGGGGGGCCAGGTGGGCTGGGCCGCGTGCTGGCTGGGCCGGCCTGCTGCGGCTGGGCTGCACAGGGGGGAGCCCCAGGTAAGCCCCTCCTTTCTTTTATTTTTGTTTTCTAATTTTTCTGACATTTGTTTTGATTTAGTAATAATACTAAATCAATTTATTTACTTATGCCAATTTTTGCAGGGGCTAATGGTATTATTCCAGAGCTCCTTTGTAAATGGCATAATTTTTGGACCATATTTCATATATATAACAATATATATCCAAAGCAAATAATTATCGGATTAATCCAAATGGCCAAAATTAAATATCCATGAGCTCCTAAAAATATTGGTTTGATTTTTATCTCTGTCCAATATTTTCAGAGAGCAACATGAGCATTTTCTTGGACCCTTTTGGAGAAATTTTTATTTGGGTCATTTTCAAAATGATTCTGAGGGTTCCACCAATCCTCATTTCAAATTTAAATGAAATTTAAATATGATGCACAAATGGCTAGCTAGTCTAAGTCATACCAGACTAGGGATGTGACAAAAAGTATCAGGTCACCATAGAGTTTAAGATTACAACTCGATCCAGCAAAGTCATCAGAAGAACGAGAGTTGTAACTTAGGAAAAAAAGCCCATATAAGATAGACCCGTTTGAAGACTAACTCAAATTTCTCCCCCTTTGTCATCGAACGACCAAAAGGGTTGAAACTAAGGACTAACGCCCCTAAAGAATATCGTGCTGATGGAGGAGCGCCAGCGTTTTCAGGGTCTTGAGTTGTTTGTAGGGCCTGCTGTTGTGTCGTCCAAGTCTTCATGCTTGTCTGTGGCGCGTGATGAAGAATATGAGCTGGCCACCAAGGAAGGAACATTGACTTTCTTGAATCTCTTCGATGGAGGTGCAGACCAGTCAAAGTCTTCCTTGAAGCCCATTTGCTTCAGATCTTCTTCACCATATAGATGTGACAGAATAGCCCAGATGCGATCAAACACTTCGTGGAGGTAGTAGTGGTTTTTCTTCACTGCATTATGTGTAGAAGTCATGTTGTGAAGAATAGAGCCAAACTGATGCTTAACCCACTTGTGGTTTCGATCCACCTTCTGGTGAAGACTTATAAGCAGTTCACGGTCAGTTATCACACGAGGAGCAGTAGCTTGAGGACTTGACTTTGGAGCATTGGCAGCAGAATCATGTGTGGTAGAGTCATCATTGCTGGAGTAAGATGTAGCTTTGCGGAACTGACCATCCAATGGACGAGTGCCTTCATTGATAATAGCAGGTGCCTTGCCCTTTCCTCTAGATGAGGAATATGTCCATTTGAGGACTTCAATAGGGGGCAAGTAGCTGCCATGGTTAAGAGTATCAGCCTTGTAGTTGAGTGAAGACCTTGATCTGAGGAATCTCATGATCCATGGAGCATAAGGCTTCAGCTCAAACGGTGAAAGTGCAACATTCGCTAGAGTCCTCATGAAGAAATCATGGAAATTGATAGGGATACCATGCATGATGTTAAAGATCATATTCTTCATCATCCCCACAATTTCTTCATTTGATGAATCACGACCTTTGATTGGACTGATAGTCTTCGTCAGAATGCGATAGATGGTCTTTGGTACATACAGGAAATCCTTCACGAGGAATTTGGTCCTTTGGGCTTGTCCAGGCTTCAGCAGCTTCATGAGCACTTGCATATAGTGGTCAGTGAGTTCAGGTTCATCATACAGACAGCGAGCGCCTTCTGGTGGAGGACTGATTGGCAAGGCACGAAGCAATTCAGAGGCTGGTGCCTTGTAATGAGTGTTTTCGGTCATCCAGTCCAACACCTAGGAATTGATGTCATGTGCTTCACCAGTGATATGCAGTGTTGCATAGAATTGAAGAATTAGCTCTTCATTCCAGTCAATGATGTCAGTGCAAAAGTTAAGGATACCTGCATCATGAAGCATACTGAGGACCGGCGTGAAGCAAGGCATAGATTCCATGTCCACGTGAGGAATGTGCTCGTGGTTGAAGACTTTGTCCTTGTCAGAGAGAACTGAGGAATAGAAGTTGGCCTGGGTGGCAGTCCAGAAGCGCTTCCTTCTAAGATGAGCATTGTCATATGGGTTAAAATCAGTGAAGAACACACGCTCGCCGAAGAAATCATCAGCCTTGAATTTTGGCTTCTTGGAGAAGGAATTCTTTGGATTGGGTTGAGGGGTGTCAGTGATCTGCAGTACCACCTCAGGAATCACAATCTCAGGTTCCTCATGCTGAGGAATTTCAGTTTCTTCTGCAGCTGCAGCCTGGGTCATCACTTCTTCATTCACATTTTCTTCAGCATGAGTGGCTGGAGTTTCTTCATGGATAGACGGGGTTGCACGAGGTTCATCAGATCCCACCTGTACTTCAGTAGCGGCTGGGGACTGAGGAACAACTTGGAGAGGAGTGAACAACGGAGAGTTAGGGTGCTGACTTTCCCAAAAGTCATCATTCAGTTCTGGTGTGGTACATCTGATGTACACATCCTCATCTTCCATTTCTTCAACACCTACCTCTTCAGCAGTGAACTGAGGCATGGGTGAGGAGATGACTGGGGTTGATGGGATTCTACCCACTTCAATTTCTTCGTCCAACTGCTCTGTCAAAGCAGCAGAAGGAGTTTCTTCATCGAATTCCTCGGGAATCACATAATCTTCACCAAAAGGAACAAGGTCCTTTGATGGCATTGATGAGACTGGAACGGCATCAATTGGATTGTCAATTGAACTTATCAGAGTCTTCATCTTCTTCAGAGCTGAAGAATCTGATGAAGCTGATGCCTTCCTCTTTTTCATCGCTGCACGCTCTGCAGCCTTGGTCTTCTTCATATCTAGGGCAGATGGAAGGATAGGAGCTGGTGTAGGCGCAGGAACTGCAGAGGATGTTGGTGCATTTTCTTCAGGCGCAACTGTTGCAGTTTCCCTGACTTCTTCATTTTCATCAGGCGCACCACTAATGGATGCCCTGGCAATTTCTTCAGCGGCTAGAATGGAGTCATCAGCCCTGGTACTCTCATTTTCTTCAGCAGCCTGACTTACATCAGCGGTGCTGGCATGTTCTTCAGTGGGCTGGGCAGATGCTTTAGCCTAAGGAATTTCAACGTGCACCGGAGGAGTGGCAGCTGAAGAGAAAGTCTTTGTCAAATTGACGAACCGAACCTCTGCTCCCTTCCAATCAGCATAGTACCGATTGAAATCATCACTCAATTGCTTGATTTCAGCTTGTACAACAATGAGTTGTTCAGGAGTAAGCATGAGGACATTGTCCTTGAGGCAGCGCTGTTTCTTGTACTGCGCTTTCTTCAGCCTTCATCCTTCTTCATATTTCCACTTCTCTTCCTCAATAAAGTGAGTCAGAACATGACTTTGACCAGGAGTGAGGTTCATCTCCGGCAAAGGTGTGGTGGAGTCCTTGTGCCATAAGTCAATGAAATCAAGGATCAACTTGGGATCCAGAATTAGTGGCACATTGCTACCTTTGGCTCTAGCGGCCTTGGCTTGCCTGTCCCTGATGATTTCAGCAAGTTCTTCATCATCAGCCTCATCGTCATCAGAGGGGATTTTGAAGGCAACCCGCTTCTTGTGAGGACTTGGGCGAAGGCCTCGCCCAGCAGTGGCCTTTTTCTTCAGCAGAGATGGACCGGCTGAGGAACTTGGTGCAGTAGTGGAGCTAGCAGATGCTCCTGAGGCAATAGAGATGCCAGTTGTTCTTTGGCACGTGGCAAGATGCATATGTGTCGAAGATTTGGTCGGAGTAGCTGAAGACTTTGTCGGAGGAACTGAGGACTTTGGAGGAGGAGGAGGAGCAGACTGAGGAATTTTCCGTGAGGGCTTTGAAGATACTAGCCTTGAGGGCATTTCTGAGGAGCTTGGCCGTGAGGGCATTGAAGGAGAAGCACAGGACTTGTGGGCAGGCTTCTTTGGCATAGCCTTCCTGGGCTTACTACCAGAGGCCTCAGCAGCATTAGCAGCAGCAGCAGAATCTTCATTGAATTTACTCACTGCTTCTTTTGCTTGCTTGGTCAGTTTGGCCTGGCGCCTTGCCCATTCATCAGCATAGTCCTAACCGTGCTTGAGGCTGGTGGGATCCGCCAGTTGGCCAGGTCTCAATGGAGGTCTTGAGCATGGAGGGTTGAGCGCGAATTTCTTCATGTACTTGGGAGTAACATACCTGTACTCCCTCCATTCTCGTGCCCATCTCCTCTCGATCCGTTGTATGCGCACCTTGCGCTGATTCTTGTCCTCCTTGCCAAACTTGGCCTCATCAGGAGTGCAGTATCCAGCATAAATGTCCTTAGGGATTTCAAACGCAGTATTAACCTCAGGCCTCTTTCCTCCCTTCTGTGGTTTCTTACTGTCAGCCATTTTCTTCAGCTGAGTATGAACAACTGAAGTTTCTGAAGAGTTATGCAACTTTTCTTCAAGGAATGCTGCAAATGAGTTAAGTTGATGAGAACCTAGTGATTCAGCAGTGGACATGTGTACCTGTGAACAAAGTATAGTTGCAAGGAATTTGGAGAGGTCATATGCATTCTCAGAAGATTTTCAAAAAGAGAACAGGTTTGAGGAATTTGACCGATGGGTCTTGAAGAATTTCACTATGCGTTCTTTATCTTAGGTTCCAGAGTTGTACAGATTTGAAAATCCACACAATTGAGGAATCTTGAAGAAAATCATTGCTTAGAGAAACGAATCAAGAACAGATAACATGTGAGGTGTTTAGTGTGTGAAGATTTGAAGAATACACACCTTTGAAGATTTTTAACAAAACACATGAATCAAAGCAGGCAATAAAAGTAACTTTTAATTACCCGAAGTGAAGAACACGACGAACTGGGAAGTGTTGAGGTGAAGTTCGTCCATTCAGATCTTCCACGCCCTAACTCGGCAAAGGAAGACAACTACGGCGATGACGGAGTGAAGAAATCCGCAACTGGCGCGAGTACGACGGCGACGAGGTCGAGGCAGTGAAGCTCTTACTCACCGGCGATGATGAAGTAGCGGCGGCGCTAGGGTTTGGGAAGATCGAGCGGGAGAGAGGTCGAGCGGAGTAAAAGTGAAGTGAGGAAGAGGCAGGGGTATCTATAGCGGTAGTGAAAAGCTGTGCGCCCGAAGATTTCGGACGAACGTGCCCCTGGCCCTTCTCATTCACGTGACATGTGTCACCCACGTACTGTGAGGTGGCAATCTTGTAGGATCATGGGTGAATAGATAAGTATTTTATCGTGGAATGCGGAACGGTCTGAGCGGCAAAGCCGAAAATTCAGATAAGATTTTTTTTAAGTTTCCGTTCGCAATGTCTTCAGCTGTCAAGGACACAGTGAAGATTTTAAACGAGTTTCAAATCAGAACGCACATGAAGAATTTGTGAAGAGATTAGATTGAGTTTAGCATAGAGGGGGAAGGGTCCAATCACATTCACTTAGCGGAAAAAGTCAACTTGAAGAATTAGCAATAAGTGAATGCTGTAGAGGACATAAACTCATATATATATATATATATATATATATATATATTCAAATGAAGACAAACGACAGAAATAGTGAAGACATTGCAAGTTGAAGAATTCGAAAAACTGATGAATTTCAAAACTGAAAAAAAACTCAAATTGAAGATTTTCAACTTTTGTGGTGGCGTAACCCACCGTATAAGAAAGTTGGCTTCAGACACCACGTACAATTGTCGTAGGGCTCTGAGAGTCAATTTCTTCGTTAATTTATTCACACTTAGAGGGTTAGTCTTCATTGATTGAAGAAAAACGTTACTTCGTGTGTTACGCATCTAAGTCATCAAGTCAGCATAAGTGTTAGGATGAGTGTCCATTTCAGAGAACATTCAAAGATTCTAGGATATTTAGCTGACACAGCAACTTGCTAAATCTCTTCTCATCCAAGGGCTTAGTGAAGATATCGGCCAGCTGATCTTCAGTGCTTGCATGGTAGATGGAGATATCGCCCTTCAACACATGATCACGAAGAAAATAATGACGAATCTGGATGTGCTTTGTCTTCGAGTGCTGAACTGGGTTGCGAGAAATCTTGATAGCGCTCTCATTGTCGCAGTAGAGAGGCACATTCTTCACGTTGATGCCATAGTCCTTGAGTGTTTGCTTCATCCATAGTAATTGAGCACAACATGATCCAGCAGCAATGTACCCAGCTTCTGCAGTGGAGAGAGATACGCAGTTCTGTTTCTTTGAGGACCAACAGACCAAAGATCGTCCGAGGAAATGACATGTGCCTGATGTTGACTTGCGGTCCACGCGATCGCCAGCATAGTCAGAGTCTGAATATCCAATGAGATCAAATGAAGAGCCCTTGGGATACCATAATCCAAGTGTTGGTGTGTGAGCTAGATATCGAAGAATATGCTTCACAGCCTTATGGTGTGATTCCTTCGATGTAGCTTGAAATCGGGCACACATGCAAACACTAAGCATAATATCTGGCCTAGATGCACATAGGTACAATAAAGAGCCAATCATGGAGCGGTATACCTTTTGATCGAAGTCTTGACCATTTTTATCAGTGCATAGATGGCCATTTGTGGGCATTGGAATTTTGACCCCTTTGCAGTCTTGCATGCCGAATTTCCTCAATACATCTTTGAGGTATTTCTCCTGAGATATGAATATGCCGTTGAACTATTTGACGAATTTGAAGATCTAAAAAGAATCAATTCTACCATCATAGCCATTTGATATTCTTCACTCATCATATAGGCAAATTCATCACTATAACGTTGGTCAGTACAGCCAAAAATGATATCATCAACATATATTTGGCACACAAACAATTCATCATCATAAGATTTAGTGAAAAGAGTTGGGTCGAGTGAACCGGGTTTGAAGCCTTTCTTCATGAAGAATTCCTTCAAAGTA
Source organism: Triticum aestivum (assembly GCF_018294505.1). Taxonomy (NCBI): domain Eukaryota; kingdom Viridiplantae; phylum Streptophyta; class Magnoliopsida; order Poales; family Poaceae; genus Triticum; species Triticum aestivum. Next base: position 619,175,283 of record NC_057804.1, read on the forward strand.
TCATACCATGCCCGAGGGGCTTGCTTGAGGCCATACAGGGCCTTGTTGAGTTTGAAGACTTTGTCGGGATTCTTTGGATCTTCAAAACCTGGTGGTTGAGCAACATATACTTCTTCCTCAAGCTTACCATTGAGGAATGCACTTTTCACATCCATTTGTTGTAAGATAATATCATGATGGTTAGCGTAAGCAAGTAATATGCGAATAGCCTCAAGTCTAGCAACAGGTGCAAAAGTTTCATCGAAATCAATTCCTTCAACCTGTGTGTAGCCTTGAGTTACAAGCCTTGCCTTATTCCTCACCACAAGGCCATTTCATCTTTCTTGTTGCGGTAGATCCACTTTGTTCCAATGACATTGTGCTTGCGAGGATCTGGACGTTTGACCAGTTCCTAGATGTTGTTGAGCTCGAACTGGTGTAATTCTTCTTGCATAGCTTGAATCCACTCAGGCTCCAGAAATGCTTCATCTACCTTAGTGGGCTCTGTGATAGAGACAAACACAAAGTTCCCATAAAAGTTAGATAAATGTGAAGCTTTTGAGCGTGTGAGAGGACCTGGTGTTTCAATGTCATCAATGATCTTCTCAATTTGCACTTCGTTAGCAATGTGAGGATGAGTGGGTTGTCTTCGAGGAATTTGATCAACATTCCTTTCAGGAGAATTTTCTTTAGCACCATTTTCTTTAGGTGCGCCACCTCGACGTTCATCATGATGTGGAATGAATTCTTCAGCAGATTCTTCGGTAGGAATGACATCCTCAGTAGCCTTGAACTTGATAGAATCCTCAGGTGCTGGTTCATCTATCACAGAAGGTAGGTGCTCTCTTTGCGAGCCATTAGTTTCATCGAACTGCACATCTACAGTTTCAACAACTTTGTGAAGAACGCTGTTGAAGACTCTGTAGGTGTGCGAGTCCTTTCCATAACCAAGCATAAAACCTTCATGTGCTTTCTGTGAGAATTTGGAAGTGTGATGAGGATCTCTAATCCAACATTTAGCACCGAAAACTTTGAAATAAGTCACATTGGGCTTTTTGTCAGTGAGGAGTTCATACGCAGTTTTCTTGAACAATTTGTGAAGATATACCCTGTTGATGACGTGGCACGCAGTATCAATTGCCTCAATCTAGAAGCGACGAGGCGTCTTGTATTCATCAAGCATAGTGCGAGCCATTTCAACGAGGTTTCTGTTCTTGCGCTCCATGATGCCATTCTGCTGAGGAATATAAGGAGAAGATAACTCATGAGTAATACCAAGTTCATCAAGATAGCCATCTAGACCGGAATTCTTGAACTCGGTCCCATTGTCAGTTCTGATGTGCTTGATCTTCACACCAAAGTTGGTTGAAGCCCTCGAGGAAAATTGTTTGAAGACTTCCTGCACTTCATGTTTGTAAGTGACAATGTGCACCCATGTGTAACGACAAATAATCATCAACAATAACAAATCCATATTGGGATGCATCATTCAGAATTGCAGAATAGTGATTAGGACCAAAGAGATCCATGTGAAGCAATTCAAATGGTCGAGTGGTAGTCATGACAGTCTTCGCTGGATGCTTGGCCTTTGTCATCTTTCCAGCTTCACAAGCTCCGCATAAGTGATCCTTGAGGAATTTGACATTCTCAATGCTAATGACATTCTTCTTCTTCGCAAGCATGTGCAGATTCCTCATGCCAGCATGACCAAGTCATCGATGCCATAGCCAGCCTTCTGAAGCTTTTGCAAGTAAGCACACGGCTGGTTGTGGTCCTGTAGAGAAATCAACAATAGACAAGCCTTCGAAGACTTTGGAATGGTCAGCTTCCATGATCACAACACACCGATATCTTCCAAAGACAACAACCATATCAAGATCACAAAGCATTGACACAGACATGAGGTTGTATCCTAAGGACTCGACAAGCATGACTTTGTCCATGTGACGATCCTTTGAGATCGCAACCTTACCTAGACCCAATACCTGACTTTTGCCTTTGTCAGCGAAGATGATATGCTTCAGATGTGACGGTGATAAAGGAGCATCCATCAATAGATTCTTGTCATCCGTCATGTGATTTGTACATCCACTATCGAGGACCCACTCGTTTTCTTTGGGTTGATCATCCTGCAGATGAATTAGTGCAACTTACAAATTCATATACTTCATCAGTGAAGAATATGACATCAATATCATCAAATCAATTTCATCAAGCAATATCACAGATAGTTCAGTATGAGGACGTGAGAAATGAAAATTCATTTCTTCATGATTAGCCTGCGTCCTTTCAGGCACATTTAGGTCTCCAGCAAATTCTTCAGATGTTTTGAGCACGTCTGGAGACCTGACCCTGCATAAGAGATTAGTTCTTTTTCTTCACCACCCACATCTGAAGGGGTGGAAAAGAATTCATCACTCTGCGAGCACCATATGAGAAAGGTGGCACAGAAGCCAGTCCGCTTCATTTCACACAAGAGGGGTTAGGATAAGCATATGAGTAAGCAGAGAAATTCTTCGAGGACTTATGAACATAATGATTTGAAGAATAACGCTCATATTCATAGCCCTTAGCTCTATCCTACGAAACAGAGGGGTTAGCACGATGATGATCATATGAGGACTTTGATCCTTTTGAGGAATTTGATCCACGTGAGGACTTGGATCCATATGAAGAATTTTGTTCATATGAAGAAGTTGATCTGGGGTTCCTATTCTTCACAGGTGGTGTCATGAGGACATTCACCTGAAGACTTTCAAGGCAACTTTTGGGAACCCAGATTTTCTTCATAGGGGAACCGTTCCTGCAGTTAGTCCCAACATATCTAGCAAATACTTCACCATTCTGATTTTTGAACAGTTTATAGTTAGAGTCAAATGACTCATCAGAAGAATGAGGAGATTCACATGTAAAGCCAAATAAGTTGGATGGATCCACTGGAGGTCCCTTTGTAGCAACCCATGAGGTTTTGGGGTACTGCTCGGGCTTCCAATATGTTCCATCAGCATTGAGTTTCCTCTCAAAGGAAATACCCTCTTTCCTAGGGTTTCTATTGAGGATCTGCTTTTTGAGCACATCACAAAGAGTCTGATGCCCTTTGAGGCTTTTGTACATGCCTGTCATGTACAATTCCTTCATCCCTACATCATCAGTGATACTTGCATTGTCCTCAGATGAGGGATTAGTGATAGCAGAGACATATGAAGAATTTGTAGCATTAGAAGCATTTGAACATTCAGGTGAAGAATTAGCAGTTTCACGTTCAATGCACTTTAGACATGGAGGAACAAATTCTTCCTGAGTAGCACTGATTTGTTGAGCAAGTAATGAATTGCGCTCCTTCTGAAGATCTTCATAACTCACTCTTAGATTCTCAAGATATTGCTTTCTTTGAAGAAATTCATAAGAAAGCTTCTCGTGATCAGATAAGAGAGTGTTATGATGACTTTGAAGGTTGTCAAACTTAGACTGAAGTCTCTAAAGATTTTCAGTTAAATCTTTAGTGCGTTCCATTTCATCACCCAACATATCATCACTTTTGTCTAGCATGTTTTGAAGCTTTTCAATAGCCTTTTGTTGTTTCACAGCAATCTTAGCAAGTTTAGAGTAGCTAGGCTTAAGATTTTCATCAGATTCATCCTCACTTGATTCAGAGGAGGGGTATTTAGTTACCTTGGCACCCTTTGCCATGAAGCAATAGGTGGGGGCGTAGTCATCATTGCCTTCATCAGCATTGTTGGTGTTGCCATTTTCATCAGAGTTGAAGATAGACTTGCTGACAAATGCGGTAGCAAGTGCTAGACTTGCCACACCAGACTCAGACTCCTCGGATGCCTCCTCTTCCTCATGATCCTCAGATTCAGCCTCAGAATCCATTTCCTTGCCAATGAATGCCCGAGCCTTCTTGGAGCTGCTCTTCTTGTGAGATGAAGACTTCGAGGATTTTGATGATGAAGACTTTGAAGATTTCTTCTTCTTCTTGGCATCATCAGAACTGTAATCCTCGTATTTCTTCTTCTTTAATTCCTTGTCCCACTGAGGACAATCTTGAATGTAGTGACCAGGTTTCTTGCATTTGTGGCACAACCTTTTCTTGTAGTCACTAGATGAGGAATCGTTGCTCCTTGAGGATTTTCCAAAGCGACCACGTCTTGAGAACTTCTGAAATTTCTTCACGATCAGTGCTAGTTCCTGGCTCAGTTCTTCAGGATCACCAAGGCTGCTAGTAGAGTCTTCTTCCTCAGACTCAGAGACTGCCTTGGCCTTCAGAGCACGTGGTTTGCCATAACTCAAACCATAAAGATCTCTCTTCTCAGCAAGCTGGAACTCATGAGTGTTTAGCCTTTCGAGGATAATAGCAGGATCAAGTGACTTCTAATCAGCACGCTCTTGGATCATCAGTGCCAGAGTGTCAAATGAAGAATCGAGTGATCTCAGCAATTTCTTCACCACCTCATGGTCGGTGATGTCAGTGGCGCCAAGCGCTTGAAGCTCATTTGAGATATCAGTGAGGCGATCGAAGGTTTGCTGAACATTTTCATTGTCGAGTCTTTTGAAGCGGTTGAAGAGATTGCGAAGAACGTCAACACGAGAGTCACGTTGAGCTGAGACTCCTTCGTTTACTTTGGAGAGCCTATCCCAGATAAGCTTAGCAGTTTCCAAAGCACTCACTCTACCATACTGCCCTTTACTCAGATGGCCACATATGATATTCTTCGCTTGAGAATAGAGTTGCTTGAATCTCTTCACATCAACAGCATTCAAGGAAGGTGTGACTGAGGGAACACCATTTTCCACAACATACCAAAGATCATTGTCAATTGCCTCAAGATGCATTCGCATCTTATTCTTCCAGTAGGGGTAGTCCGTGCCATCGAAGGTAGGACACTCAACAGAGACCTTGATCATACATGCGGTTGACATAACTAGAACTCCAGGTGGTTAAACTAAAATCACACAGAACAAGGGAGTACCTTGCTCTGATACCAATTGAAAGTGCGTTATATCGACTAGAGGGGGGTGAATATGCGATTTTTATGAATTCTTCACCGAGGAATTTGCTGGTGATGAAATTCCTAAATGAAGAACTACATGCAGCGGAATACGTACTCAAAAAGGAACATAATAGAACACAAGCATAGTCATCATGATGAAATGAAGACAAGCACAGAGTACAGGAAGCGTAAACACAGGATAACACAAGGAAGAAGACGCACAAACTGAAGAAATAGAACTGAGGAAATTGAGAAAGTCTTCAGTCAATGTCTTCAAACAGATATGAACAGGCACACAACAACATACATGAGGAAATGAAAGAGTTGAGGAGATAGAACCAGTTAGCTCGGCGAAGACAATGATTTGGTAGACCAGTTCCAACTGTTGTCTTAGTTGTACATATGGTTGGAGCGGCTGAGTATTTAAACTCGAGGACACACAGTCCTAGACACACAGTCCTGAACACACAGTCCAGGACACACAGTCGTCACCGTATTCTCCTTGAGCTAAGGTCACACAGACCTCGCCTAATCACTCGTCGTAAGTCTTCAGGTGACTTCCGAACCTTCACAATCTCGGTCACTCGGCGATCCACAATTCCTCTTGGATGCTCTAGACCTTGACACCTAACCGTATGGAAGAAGCACAATCTTCAAAGGAAACAAGCGTCAGATCCACGCAGGATCAATCTCTTCAGTGATGCTCAATCACTTTGGGTGTGTAGGTGTTGGGTTTGGGATTTCCTCACTTGATGATTTTCACTCAAAGTCCTCGGAGGATGGGTTGCTCTCAAATGACAATTGTCAGTTTCTCTCGGAGCAGCCAACCAACTAGTGGTTGTAGGGGGCGGCTATTTATAGCCGGGGAGCAGCCCGACATGATGCAACATAAATGCCCTTGTCTAATATGACCGTTAGGTGGGTAGATATTTTGGTACAGCTGGCGCGTAGCACAGCAACGGTTGGAATATTTGAGGTTCGAATTCCTTAGGGATATCATGTTCCTCACTGTGTAGGCAATTCACACCGGTGAATTCCTAACTCCTCAGTTAGAACAAATTCTTCAGAGACCAGAAGAACTTCGTCTCTGTCACTGAAGAATATGACTGAACTGTCTGAGATTTCCAATGGCTTCACTCGAAGGTATTGGTAGGTGTAGGATTTTGAGTTGAGCATCACATGGAAATTTTTCCTGAGTATTTGCTCGACCCCCTTTAACAGTATGGTGTTTCCTATGACTCAAGAAAGAGAAAATGAAATAGTAAAAACAAGAGTCTTCATGCTTCATGTTCCTCGAATGATTACCACGTCTTCATGGTCACACCAATTTCTTCACTTTCAAAGTCTTCAGAAATCCAAAGTCTTTAGTCGAAGAACTTCATTTTTAGGGGTCGACTTTCCCTGTAAATATCAAACTCCTCATAGACTTATAGATCTGTGTAGACTCACAAACGCATCAGTCCCTTAACCTATAAGTCTTCAATACACCAAAATCACTAAGGGGCACTAGATGCACTTACATTCCTTTTGCCTGATAATCAAAAAGGAGAGAAGCAGGAAGAGTAACATGGATGACGTTGCGTCTGTTATAGATTAGTCGATAATGGAGGTATTGTTCATTCCTCCTAAGAAAATGACGATTGACCATAGCGTCATAATCTAAATAAACAGGAGGTATTATCACATCCTCCTCTCGTGGCGCTATACCAAGATAGTTAGCCACACGGGTTGCATAAATTCCTCCAAATAAATCTCCAGCTCTACTATTATTCTGCAACCTACGTGCAACTATTGCCCCCAAGTTATAACCTAACACAACACTTTTGAGGAAACAGAGATCAGGGACACACATATGACATGCTTCATCTTTACCGTTAATGCATCTACCAATGAAGAGAGCGAACTAATGTATAGCAGGAAAATGAATGCTCCCTATGGTAGCTTGTGTTATGTCCCTGGATTCTCCCACAATAATACTAGTAAGGAAAACTCTAAATTCATATTTGTGAGGATCATTAATATTACCCCACTGCGGAAGTTTGCAAGCAGTTGTAAAATCCTCTAAGTCCATGGTATAAGATGTATCATAAATATCAAATAAGAAACTAGGAGAATTAGGCGTACAGTTATATTTAAACCTCTGCACAAAGGAATCAGTCAATTGATAATACTGGGGACACTTATCTTGTAAGAAGTCCTCCAGCTCAGCATTACGCACATACGTGTCAAATTCCTCCTTAAAGCCTGCTTTGACCATAAAATCATTGGATGGCCCCTCACAAGCTCGTACATCCGCATCCCTCGGTAATTCAACATCTTGCTCACGCATAGCAATCCTGGGCCCATTCTTCACCGAGGAACCACCTTGATACATTCTCCTAAACATAATTCTTTTTCAAGCAACAATCTCCCAAAGCAGTTTTGTGAATGGCGCTTTGAGCAAGGAGATCAAAAATCGCAGCAAAATGAGCTAGAACTCATGCTTGAGCTAGATGGGGATTTTTTTGGGTAGAAGGGGAAGTGTGTGGATGCTGGCATAAGTGGAGGGGGGCTACCACGGGTCCACGAGACAGGGGGGCACGCCCAAGTGGGGTGGGCGCGCCCTCCACTCTCGTGGCCTGGTGCTTGCCCCTCCTGCAGTGATTTCAGTGCCTAAAATCCTCAAATATTCAATAAAAAATCATACTAAATTTGCAGGGCATTTGGAGCACTTTTATTTTCGGGATATTTTTTATTGCATGGATAATTCAGAAAACAGACAGATAATACTATTTTTTGCTTTATTTATTGTAAATAATAGAAAGTAAAAAGAAAGTACAGAAGGTTGTGCCTTCTAGTTTCATCTATCTCATGATCATCAAAATGAATCCACTAACAAGGTTGATCAAGTCTTGTTAACAAACTCATTCTGAATAACACGTAACCAGAGAAATTTTGAAGTGACACTAGGTTACCTCAACGGGGATATGAAAATCCCCAACAATAAGAATATCATACTTTTTCTTGCAGTAGGGAGAGGAAATTCAAAACCTCCGATAATGATTAATGGAATTTTCTCACTAGTATTTATGCTATGAACTTGAATTTGCTTCCTCGGAAAATGTAGTGTATGCTCATTTGTACTAACATGAAAGGTGGCATTGCCTTTGTTGCAATCAATAACAGCTCCTACAATATTTAAAAGGGGTCTACCAAGAATAATAGACATACTATCGTCCTCGGGAATATCAAGAATAACGAAGTCTGTTAAGATAGTAACTTTCGCAACAACAATAGGCACGTCCTCACAAATGCCGATGTATAGTAGTTGATTTATCAGCCATTTGCAAGGATATCTCAGTGGGTGTCAACTTACTTAATTCATGTCTACGGTAGAAGTAAAGAGGCATAACACTAACACCGGCTCCTAAATCACATAAAGCAGTTCTAACATAATTTCTTTTAATAGAGCAAGGTATAGTGGGTACTCCGGGATCACCAAGTTTCTTAGGTATTCCACCCTTAAAGGTATAGTTTACAAGCATGGTGGAAATCTCAGCTTCAGGTATTTTCCTCTTATTAGTGATTATATCTTTCATATATTTGGAATAAGGGTTTGTTTTAATCATATTAGTTAAGCGCATGCGTAAGAAAATAGGTCTAATCATTTCAGAAAAACGCTCAAAGTCCTCATCATCCTGTGTCTTGGATGGTTTAGGAGGAAAGGGCATGGGTTTTTGAACCCATGGTTCTCTTTCTCTACCATGCTTCCTAGCAACAAAATCTCTCTTATCATAACGTTGGTTTCTTGATTGTGGGTTATCAAGACCAACCGCAGGTTCAATTTCTATATCATTTTTATTACTAGGTTGAGCATCTACATGGACATCATTATTAGCATTATTATCAGGTTCATGTTCATCTTCGGATTGTGTTTCAGCATCAGAGATAGAAGTATTATTAGGATTCTCAGGTGTTCCTACATTAGGTTCACTAGAATTTTGCAAAGTCCTATCATTCTTCTTTTTCTTCTTCTTAGAAGAACTAGGAGCATCTAGATTATTATTCTGAGAATCTTGTTCAATTCTCCTAGGGTGGCCTTGAGGATACAAAGGTTCCTGAGTCATTCTACCAGTTCTAGTAGCCACTCTAATAGCAAAGTCATTCTTATTATTTAATTCATCAAGCAAATCATTTTGAGCTTTAAGTACTTTCTCAGCTTGAGTAGCAACCATAGACGCGTATTTGCTGATGAGTTTAAGTTCACCTTTAACTGTAGCCATATTGTCACTCACGCGTCCTATCTCGAAAGCATTATTCTTTAATTCTCTACCAATATAAGCATTAAAACTTTCTTGCCTAGCCATAAAGTCATCAAATTGGTGACTTTCACTTTCAACCCGATTCACCGCCTACGTGCCCTTTACGCCATCTAAGCATGGACTATGAAATTTAGTAGAGGGGATTTCAACTTTATCATATCTATAGAGAGAATTTACCTTTACTACCTGTGTCGGATTATCAAGACAATGTGGTTCTTCAACATGCGGTATATAAAGACCATGTATTTCTTCAATAGGTGATAAATTCTTAACATCTTCAGCTTTAATCCCTTTTTCTTTCATTTATTTCTTTGCGTCTTGCATATCTTCAGGACTGATAAATAGAACACCTCTCTTCTTCGGAGTGGGTTTAGGAATAGGCTCAAGAGTTGGCTCAATTGGTTCAGGAATTGCCTCAGGAATTGGCTCCGGGAGAGTCCAATTATTTTCATTAGTTAACATATTATTCAATAGTAACTCAGCTTCGTCGACTGTTCTTTCCCTGAAAACACAACCATCACAACTATCCAAGTAGTCCTTGGAAGCATCGGTTAGTCCATTATAAAACATATCAAGTATTTCATTTTCTTAAGTGGATGATCAGGCAAAGCATTAAGTAATCGGAGAAGCCTTCCCCAAGCTTGTGGTTGACTCTCTTCTTTGATTTGCACAAAGTTATATATTTCCCGCAAGGCAGCTTGTTTCTTATGAGCAGGGAAATATTTAGTAGAGAAGTAATAAATCATATCCTGGGGACTATGCACACAACTAGGAGCAAGAGAATTATACCAAGTCTTAGCATGGCCCTTTAAGGAGAACGGAAATATATTAAGGATATAAAAGTAGCGAGATCTATCATCATCAGTAAATAGGGTAGCTATATCATTCAACTTGGTAAGATGTGCCACAACAGTTTCAGATTCAAGGCCATAAAAAGGATCAGATTCTACCAAAGTAATAATTTTAGGATCAACAGAGAATTCATAATCCTTATCAGTAACAAAGATAGGTGAAGTGGCAAAAGTAGGGTCATGTTTCATTCTAGCATTTAAAGTCTTTTGTTTCAGCTTAGCTAACAGTTTCTTAAGATCTGATCTATCATTGCAAGCAAGAAAGTCTCTAGCAGTTTCTTCATCCATAACATAACCCTCAGGAACAACAGGCGATTCATAATCATTCGGAGATCTTTCATCGTCACCATCATCAATAATAGAATCTTCAATAATTTCGTTCTATCTAGCCCTAGCAAGTTGTTCATCAAGAAATTCACCTAATGGCACAGTAGTATCACACACAGAAGTAGTTTCATCATAAGTATCATGCAAAGTAGAAGTGGCATCATCAATAACATGCGACATCTCAGAATTCATAGCAGTAGAAGGTTTATGTGTCACAAGCTTATTCATAACAGAAGGAGAATCTAGTGCAGAGCTAGATGGCAGTTCCTTACCTCCCCTCGTAGTTGAGGGATAGATCTTGGTTTTAGCGTCTTTCAAGTTCTTCATAGTGATCAACAAATATAAATCCCAAGTGACTCAGAGAATAGAGCTATGTTCCCTGGCAACGGCGCCAGAAATTAGTCTTGATGACCCACAAGTCTAGGTGATCGCAACAGCTTTTGAGGGTAAAGTATTCAACCCAAATTTATTGATTCGACACAAGGGGAGCCAAAGAATATTCTTGATTATTAGCAGTTGAGTTGTCAATTCAACCACACCAGGATAACTTTGTATCTGCAGCAAGGTATTTAGTAGCAAAGTAGTATGATAGTAATGGTAACCGTGGTAAAAGGTAAAAATAGTAATAGCAATATTTTTGGGTTTTAGTAGTGATTGTAACAGTAGCAAAGGAAAAGTAAATAAGCGAAGCACAAGATGTGAAAAGCTCGTAGGCAATGGATTAGTGATGGATAATTATGCCGGATGTGATTCGTCATGTAATAGCTATAACATAGGGTAACACAGAACTAGCTCCAATTCATCAATGTAATGTAGGCATATATTCTGAATATAGTCATACATGCTTATGGAAAAGAACTAGCATGGCATCTTTTGTCCTACCCTCCCATGGCAGCGGGGTCCTAGTGGAAACTAAGAGATATTAAGGCCTCCTTTTAATAGAGAACCGGACCAAAGCATTAACACATAGTGAATACATGAACTCCTCAAACTACGGTCATCACCGAGAAGTATCTCGATTATTGTCACTTCAGGGTTGTCGGATCATAACACACAATAGGTGACTATAGACTTGCAGGATAGGATGAAGAACACACATATATTCATGAAAACATAATAGGTTCAGATCTGAAATCATGGCACTCGGGCCCTAGTGACAAGCATTAAGCATAGCAAAGTCATAGCAACATCAATCTCAGAACATAGTGGATACTAGGGATCAAACCCTAACAAAACTAACTTGATTACATGGTAAATCTCATCCAACCCATCACCGTCCAGCAAGCCTACGATGGAATTACTCACGCACGGTGGTGAGCATCATGAAATTGGTGATGGAGGATGGTTGATGATGACGACGGCGATGAATCCCCCTCTCCGGAGCCCCGAACGGACTCCAGATCAGCCCTCCCGAAAGAGATTAGGGCTTGGCGGCGGCTCCATATCGTACAACGCGATGAAACATTCTCTCTAATTTTTTTCTCCGCGAGACGGAATATATGGAGTTGGAGTTGAGGTCGGAGGAGCCTCAGAGGGCCCACGAGATAGGGGGGCGCGCCCAGGGGGGAGGGCGCGCCCCCACCCTCGTGGACAGGGTGTGGGCCCCCTAGTCTTGATTCTTTCTCCAATATTTTTTATATTTTCCAAAAAGTGCCTCCGAGGATTTTCAGGACATTCCGAGAACTTTTGTTTTCTACACATGAAACAACATCATAGTAATTCTGCTGAAAACAGCGTCAGTCGGGGTTAGTTTCATTCAAATCATGCAAGTTAGAGTCCAAAACAAGGGCAAAAGTGTTTGGAAAAGTAGATACGTTGGAGACGTATCAGCCTGCTCCTGGTCGCCTCCTCGCCCCCGGCCGCCGCTACGCCGCCTCCGCGCAAAGCCACCACGCGTCCGGTCCCGACACTGGCTTCTCCGCATCTCATGCCGGCTTCAGGTGGCCGCCCCGTGCGCAGCCGCGTCTCACCTCCAGGCTGGCTCCTTCCGCGCACCCGGCCGCTGCCGTGCCTCCGGCTTGCTCCGCCTCGCCATTGCGCCAGACCGACTCCTGCAGCACCCGGCCGTCGGGTTGTCGGCGCTCCCGCCTCCGGCTTCGTCCCGCTCCAAGCCCCATCGCTCCTCCCCCAATCGACTCCTCGCCCCGGCTGGCTCCACTTCGTGCCCGGCCATGCCGTTGTGGCCTTGCTCCGCCTCCCCTCCTACAGGCTACGCCCAGCGCACCGTCATGCCGGCTGAAAACACAGAAGGAAAGGGGAGGCAGCCGGCCCAAAACAAAAAAGGGGGATGCATCTGGCTACCCACAACCGGCCAAAAAAAACACCCGGCTGCCCACAGCCGGTAGAAGAGAAAAAGAAGAAAAGGCAAAAGATGTCCGCCTACTCGTTCGCTTGCTCCGCCACTCGGACTGCCAGACGCGTCCCGGCATGCCTGCCCACTTCAACACCGGGCCGGTTGGAGAGTCTGCCTGACTGCCCGTCCACCTTGATGCCTGGTCGGTCGAGTCCGACCAGCCGGGATGCCCTTCGAGCACCCGGAGACTCGAAGGCTACCCTTAGCGGGTGTGCCGGCGTGCTCTGCGAGCATCAAGCAGCGCCGGCTGTCTTCGTCAACCTATGCCTCGTCTGCGTCAAAGCAATGTGAGCTCCTCACCCGCATATTTTCACACCACGTGCAAACACGGATAACCCCAAGCGACACCCAGGGACCACCTCCGCCTTTATTACAGTTGCACTACTGTTCGCCACGGCACCAGCCAGTGTTGGCCCGGAGGCTGGCCGCTTGGCCTGAGACATTTCTTCCCACAGACGGCTTAGTACGTAGCGTGCACGGTACGAAAGGCCCACTTTTCGTCTCAGCTACAAACCACAGCACGACTGTCTGGCTAGCAAGAGCAAACGCTGGAGGCCTCCCACGCAAAAAACGTCTGGGGATAAAACGGCTCGGGCGACCCGGCCATTTGCTGTATGAGTATGTGCGCGACCGAATCTGCTCCCTGAGTCTGAGTACTGTGCGCTTCACTCTGCGGCCCACTCTCAGCCACAGACCGTCACGTGGCTGTCCGGCTAGCGAGAGCGCAAGCCAACCAGCGGAGGGAACATGAAAAGGATTGAAGGGGGCTCAGACGAAACTGAGTCGGCACCCTCCGCATAACACTTGCATTGCTAAAAGCAAATAGTTGTTATATCTGCGCGGACTAAACTTGTATTTTTGTGTGATCATCTCCGTGGGGAATCCCTCCTTGCCCGGAGGCTCAGAGGCTGGTCGCAGGCCCGACGCGGCTGCAACCTGCATTTTTGATGCCACCCTCTGCTTCGTCAATAGCAAGACCCTCCGTCCAACTTTTCAAAGTTGCCTCGAAGCTCGGAGGCTACACCGAGTGGGTGCGCTGGCGCACCCCCACTAGAAGCAAGCCGCGCTGGCTGCAGGCCGCAGCCAGCTGTCATCGACAACACCCGTCGGTGGACCTCGCGTCCGCGCCCGACAGCTTCAGTCGGCGGACCCCGCATCCGCGCCCGACAGCTTTAGCCGGCGGACTCCGCGACCGGCGGAGCCCCGTGCCGATCCACCAGCGGACCCCATGTCCGCGCCCGACTGGGCCCAGCACCCACCAACCGACGGACTCCGTGTCCGCGCCCGACACGCTCGACATCACCGTCGGCTTTATCATCAACAACAAGACCCTCCGCCCAACTTTTACAAGTTGCCCAGAGGCTACACCCAGTGGGTGCGCTTGCGTGCCCCTACTCTGAACATGCCGTGCCTATTGCACGCCCGCCGCCGGCTGCAACCGGCACCCTCGACACCATCATCTGCACCAACAACCGCGAAAACCCTCCGCCTAACTTTTCCAAAGTTGCCCGGAGGCTCGGAGGCTACTGTTGGGGGGATCACCCCGGGTAGGCCCAAGACGGTGAAACGACACTTCAAAACATCGGGGTGGCCAAACGCCCCTTAGTCCGACTGCTTCGGCTGGCTCACCACCTGGCCACGCTAGACGGCTGCCCGTCCAGCTGCCCCGGCCGGCTGACTACCTGGCTGCTCCAACCTGCTCCCCGTCCGGCTGCTCTAGCCGGCCTGCTACGGGAAGTCAACTACGGCGTCACATCCGGCAAGGCAACGACAAGACGGCTGTACCCGACACTGTTGAGCAATAGTGCCGCACATAGCCTAGCATGCAAGCAAGCATGGCTTGAGATGTAAGCTACCCACTATAGCTTACATCGCAAGCCACCCAGTACACTATATAAAGCCACCCATCCATCCATCCAGGGCATGGACAAGCTCCACCATGCCACAAGCCATTCGGCAACAAGGCACCAAGGCCACTCACACCACCCACATACATGAAGCTAGTAGCATATAGCATTCATCCGGATACAACTCCAGGAGCACTATGTACTGCAGATATACCACATATATAAAGACATGCAGGAGTAGAGGTATTATCTCTCTGGAGAGCCCCGAACTAGGTAAACCACTGCGTGCTATTCGCATATCTATCCCGGATATTCCACTGTAGCCTTGCTCCACTCACGATAAGCCACCCCGTCGCATCTGTCGTGACGCGGTACCCCCTCTGCTCCCGCGAAAATACCACGACAGCGTGCGTGTGAGCAATTGCTGGCCATCCCTTTGTAGGCAAGGCTGCAACGGATATGTCCGCATGCGTAGGTGCCGAAGGAGGAGCGGAAAATTGAGTAGTCTCCATAGGAACCGCGTACACTGTATTTGCCACAGGCGTCGTTTTTCCAGCTTCAACCTGCATGTTTTTTGCCCTCATGCTCACATCTTTATTAGATACGTCTGAATCCCGGTTAGCATCATCATCATGCCCGTTGTCATGGTTTTCCCAGATCTTAGGAATGAAGTCATTATCAGGCACAAAATCATTCTCCTTTAGTATAAACGAGTAAATTGCAGAAAGCCACCAGTTTGAAGGTTAGGTTTGCGGAAACCACTATAATACATTTTTTTTGCAGAAAACACCATGTCTTCGGTAATATTTTTTGCAGAAAACACTAATCGGTGGATCGGGGTCAGTTAAGCTAGTTTATGATAGGTGGGTCCCTTTATTTTGCCAACGTGGCACTGTCGGCCGTTCTAACAGCCGTTAGACGGTGTGAGACAACACCATCCCCCTCTGTTTGATGGACCCGGTCAAAATACCGGTCGGTGCTCTCTGTCTCGCTACTCTCCCCATTCTGTCTCGCTGCTCTCCCCACTCTGTGTCGCTGCTCTCTCGCTCACTCCTCCTCCGTCGCTCCTCTGTCTTGCTTGCCGCACCCGCCGCCGCCTCGCCATGGTGTCCTGGAGCGATGAGTCCGATAGCATCGAGCACACCGTGGAATACTTCAGCTCAGCTTTCGACGACATAACCATTAAGGTAAGTTCTTAGAGTTTTAGGGTTTGGGTTTGTGATTTGGGGGATTTCTTGAAGGAGCTTGTTCTCAACCTGTGGATAAAATGTCTGGTATTCCTATGTACTATAGATCCCTGCTACCACTGAAGACTCCGATTTTGAGGGACCTGAAACGGAGTTTCCTTTTTTGTGCCATGGACATGGGAAGGCCGCAGAGAGGTGTGTTGCTTTCGAAGGAATCCACAAATGCAAGAGGTTTCTTTGTTGTGATAAGAAGGTATATCGTCATTTTTTTCTTTGGATCTGTACTGTGGAGGCAACCATTGCAGTTTATTGTTAAGTTTTGTTATATTGTTAAGTTAGGACAGTGGATCACAAGTAATTGTTTACTCTGGCAGCATCTTTTCCCCTTGGTCTGGCCACATTGTTAAGTTAGGTCATTTTGTTTACTGTAGCATGCTATTAATAATTTAAGACAAAATATGCATGGGTTACTGGAGCAGGACAGAGGATGCATTTTGTTTAGTCTGGCATGTTAGGTCTTTTTGGTTGCTTTTGTTTACATTAGAGCAGACTTCAAAGCATCATCCAAGGTTATTTGATTGCTTTTGTTTACTTTAGAGCAGGACAATATTATTTACTTTAGGAAAAGTTTAAGTAGTCCTCTCTTCAGCTTGCAAGCTCTAAATTTGAGGATAGTATTTAAATAATGTAGCATGTAAACAATTTAAACAATCTTGCTTGGAAGCACTCTAGTGTATTTGTTTATGTTAATTCTGATTTTATTAGGAAGATAAAAATTGTGGACTAGTTGAATGGATTTATCCAGCTTGGCCCAATACCCTTGAGAATGCATTATCCAAGTTATGGTTTATGTATGAACAAAGTAAGAGAGACAGGACTGAGGACAATCTGATGAATTAATTTGCTGTTCATAACCTGACACAAGAGAAGAAGAAGCCGCAGGAGAGCTATGAGAAGTTGGTTGAAGATGTCAATGGACTTTTGGATGCTCGGGAAAGAAGTGCAGAGGTAGAAAGGAACGATCTTGAAAGTAGCAAGCTTCAAGAGAAGTATGACATGGTTAAGAACCTAGGAGCTGCTCAAGCTAGTGTCATTACGAACATGAAGCTGAAGCTAGCTGAAGAGAGGAAGAATTTGCAGATCCACATTGATGAGCTCCAGAAGACAGTGGAACAAAGCAATGTGAAGCTGGAGGGGACCAAGGCCATCATAAATGGATGAGCAAGTGGCTGCGGAGGAGAAGACTGGGCAGTATCATCAGGCATTTGCCGACCTTTTGCAGGGACTGGTTTGGTTGTGATGTAATGATAGTAGTTCTAATTCTCAGAACTATGGATTTGTAATGTACTAATGTAGTACTATGAGTATATATGGATTTTAAGTTATGTTGAATGTTATGGTATTTAGAGTTGTTGAATGTTATGGTATTTAGAGTTGGGTTGTTTAGAATAGATGGATGTGATGTGGAATATGTTGTTTAGAATAGATGGATGTGATATGGAATTTGTTGTTTAGAATAGATGGATGTGATATGGAATATGTTGTTTAGAATTGATGGATGTGATATGAAATATGTTGTCACTTTATGGTTCTCTCGATATCGAGGCATAATATAGGGTTATCGATGCCACTTTAGGGTTCTCTCGACATCGAGGCATCAAATAGGGTTATTGATGCCACTTTAGGGTTCTCTCCACACCGAGGCATAAAATAGGGTTATCAGTACCACTTTAGGGTTCTCCCAACATTGAGGCATCGAATAGGGTTATCGGTACCACTTTAGGGTTCTCTCGACGTCGAGGCATCAAATAGGGTTATTGATGCAACTTTAGGGTTCTTTCCACGTCGAGGCATCAAATAGGGTTATCGATGCCACTTTAGGTTTTCTCGACGTCGAGGCATCAAATAGGGTTATGGTACCACTTTAGTAGCATAACATTTGTACCATAACTTAACTAGATCATCACATTATTAGAATAACATAACTTGATCATCACAATAGTAGCAGAACATTAGTACCATAAGATAAACTCGATCATCACAATAGTACCAGAACATAAGTTGATCATTACAATACTAGCATATGGTAACTTGATGATCACTTGATCATCACAATAGTAGCAGTACCACAACATCATAGAGCATTTTTTGGATCACAATATCAATCCCATGCCGCAACAGAAGCAGTCAAGTAGTCCTTGATTTTCTGGGTTGGCTTCCTGACTCTCTGGGAACCATTGGTTGATCTTGGAGGCAAGAAAGCTTCCCTTGCTCCCTTTGCAGCAGAAGTTGAAGCCCTTTTGGCTGGTGCCTTACCCTTTGCAGCAGCAGTAGCAGATCTAGTTGATGGTGCAGTGGCAGAAGATGAAGCCCTACTTGCTAGTGTTGGTGCAGTGGCAGAAGATGGAGCCCTCCTTGCTGGTGTCGGTGCAGTGGCAGAAGATGGAGCCCTCCTTGCTTGTGTCGCTGCAGTGGTAGAAGATGGAGCCCTCCTTGCTTGTGCTGGTGCAGTGGCAGAAGATGAAGCCCTCCTTACTGGTGCTGGTGCAGTAGAGGAGGAAGCATTAGGAGCATCAGGTGGGTAAGAACTTTTGCTTGGCTGCAAAACATAACACAAGTAATTGAGCATTTTTGTTAGATGCGAAGAGAACACATGTATTTTAGCATTTTTTGCATTGTTTCTTACCTCATGCATGTTCTTTGTCATGGCTAGTGCAGGCTTCAAAGCATCATGGCAGTTGGTGTATCTATGGCCAACTTTGCTGCAATTAGAACAAGTGATTGAGGCCATCCTTGAAGTGTCTTTTAGAGCCCGCTTCTCATATCTGCCCTTTCTTCTCTTAGTTTGTGCTCTACCTTTGTGTTCTCTGAAGACTGGAGGCTCAATGTCCCTACTCTCTGTCCCTGGCTACATGTCAGGA
Organism: Triticum aestivum; assembly: GCF_018294505.1. Taxonomy (NCBI): domain Eukaryota; kingdom Viridiplantae; phylum Streptophyta; class Magnoliopsida; order Poales; family Poaceae; genus Triticum; species Triticum aestivum. Next base: position 619,194,043 of record NC_057804.1, read on the forward strand.
CTAGGTATTGGATAGATTACGGGACTTTAAGCAGCCTTGAACATTGGTTTTTTGAAAAAAAAATCATGAACAAAGTCCTTTGGCTGGAGCTTAGTTTTGTGTATGGCAGAAACAACATGATGGCAAGGCACTGCTGTCATATCCCACTTAGTACACCCATAACTCTTTTCCTCCAGGTTAACAACGTATGTTTTCTCTCCACTTGTCACTTGGTAAAGATGTGGTCCAGCCATCAAAGATTGGCAGTTCCTAGACCACTTCTTTGCTTCCTCCAGTTTCTCTGCATATGTAGAACAAATATCCCATTTGACAGTATCAGTTTCTGTTCTATTTTGCATTGAACTTGACCATCAACTTTGTCACAATTCCATCAACCATGATCCATATTGTCTTAGCCCTGACACCTAGGGCCCACCTATTGAAAACCTCACTTAGATTGTTAACAACTAAGTCTGTCTTGCAGTTCATATCCATGGCATGTCTGGCCCAAGTGTGTTTGGGTATTTTGCTAAGCCACACCCAATCTGCTTCACACTCACTCTTTAAGTCATCCATGGCAACTTGGAAACCATGTTCATTATATGAGTAACTTGCTGCATCCATGTACTTTTTAATTCTGGTCCTCTAACCCAGCAATTTGAAAGTTCTGGTAAATATGTCCAAGGAAAAACCTTTTTGGGCAATTGGGGAAGACTATATTTATGGCTTTCAAAAGACCCTGTATGAAAGAACTACAACTAATTAACTACAACTAAATGAAAATAACTACATGAAAGTAAGAACAACTAAATATAGTACCTTTTGCCTATCTGAATACTGTCCAAACTTGCCAGATTGCCCACCTATTGCTACCCTCAGCTGGTATAGAAACCAGGTCCAGGAATCAGTGTCCTCCTTGTCTACAATTCCAAAATCAATGGGGAAAATATTGTTGTTCCCATATCTTCCAGTAGCAGCTAGAATTTGTTGACCAATAGTGAGCTTTATGAAGCATCCATCCAAACTTACAATATTAGCACACATGATTAGTACTTCAAAGAACATATAAGTAGCAGAAACAACAATACAAGGCAATTACGTATGAATGGTCTACAACCATTGAGGAACCCTTCTTTGCATCCATTCAGGCAGATGAACAATCCATGAAACCTAGGGTTCTTGCTAGGATGCTCCCTAATATATTTTGTTGTCACAATACATCTAGAACCTGGATTAGTGTCTAGGACAGCCTGTAAATAATCCCTAATCCTGATGTATTGGGCCTTCTAATCTCCTAAAACAACATTCTTTGCCGCCTTCCTAGCCCTATATGCCATGTGGGTTGATATATCTACTCCATACTTGCTCTTTGCAGTGTTAATAATTGTTGTTATTGTTGTGCATGGGTCATTCCTCACTGCCTCCTCACAATATTTTGCAACCCACTTGGCAGTGACTTTGGTGCTCTCTGACACAGAAGGGCATGTGTGCACCAAATACTGCTTCCTAATGGTAAATGTCTTCTCATTTGCAATTTGAGAAGCTGCTATATAAAAGGGCATTGCTCATCTATGCACTGTGCTATAACCGTGTCATTGCAGTTTCTATGGTACTCAAAGTTCATGTTCTGTGATATGTGTAGTGTTTGGAGTGCAGTTCCGAACTGGTACACATCAATGAAGCAAAGATGCTTCACAAATTGGTCCTGTGCGTTAGCTCTGTCCTCATCATACCATAACCTTGGCTTCATCTTCTTTGCTATGCTCTTCCTACCATTGGGCAACACATATGCCATTGCCTCAGCACCATCATCATCCTCCAAACCCAGGTCTAGTGGTTTTTATCCTCATAATCTGATGGTATCCAGTCCTCCTCAAACATCTGCTCTATACTTCCATGTGATCTACTTGTTGGCCCTTTTCTATGTCTCTTGGACTTATTCTTCTTCTGAATATGTTTCCCACTCTCTTGCTCCTCTTCATTGTGTTGCTCCTCCTACACCTCTTCCTCCAATTCCTCCTCCTCTTGATCATCATCATCCTCTTCTTCACGTGATGGCTGATGCAGTTCCTCCTCCTCATCTGTATCCCACATAGCCTCAACATCAGTGTCCCTTCATAATGCAGTAATGGATCATCCCTTTTTTTTCATTTCCTCAAGCCTAGCAATGATATCCCCATATTCTATAAAATTGTTATCATCACTGTCCTCTTCATTCTCCATAATTGCAGGTTTCCTTTTCAAAGGAGTGGCCTTCTCTTTTTCTTTCTTATTCTCCCTAAACATTGCAATTTCCTTTCTCCTTGTATCCTCCATAATTTTTTCTATTTGCAATTGCTTCTCTGAATTGCTTGTGCTCTGTTGTGTCTGAAACTTTATTGGCAGTGGTTGTTCTTCTACTGATGCATCTGAATTTTCTACTGCTAGATCTACAGGATGTGCATTGAAAAAACTCCTTCATCTACCGGATACAGTTGGGGCTATCCAATTTCCCGCAGAGGGATCTGCTGCTCAATAACATTACCACTGCTATTTATATCTGCAGGTTCAGGGGAACTGGCCCTAACAACTGTCACATTGAAGATCTTGTGATTTTGCATGACTATGTGGTCTAGAATTTCCTCCAGCATGTCATCATCCTCTATTTCTTGGATTCCTTCTATCCCTAGGCCAGGATCCTTCACATAGTACATGTAATCCCTCAAACCATATCCTTCAATCTCTATCAATGCTACTAGATTGTAAAATGTGATGTCTGACAACATCATAGTTCTCTCAAGATTGTCTCTATCATGAAAATGCATCCTCAATTCCCACCTCATCATTGAGACTGCAAATTTAAAAAGAAACATAGCAGTAGGATAAGTGCTTAATCAAAACTGAATAAGACTAATGAAATAGCTCATGTGAGTGCACTAATACAATGCTTTGTTAATTATAAAGCAAATTAATTAACAGTGTACCTAAAATAAACTGAATCTAATTAACATCTAATTCACAAATTGCATAATTAAAACAAATGAGACATCTAATTAACAGTGAACCTAACCATAGGTCTAACAACATCCAATTAACAGTGTACCTAAAATAAACAGAATAACACACAAACAACACCTAAAATCAACTAAATCAGCTAATTTTAAAACTAATCTAAGTAATGTCAACCCTAGGGAATAGGACAAACAAAGCACAACATCTGACACTTGTACTACATCTGACATGAGAGAGCAATATGAACCCTAACCCTAGCAACACAATGGAATGGAGAATGGGAAGGGGAAGAGCAAAGAGAAGGGGATCTCACTATACGCCGCCGATGGATGAAGCGATGTGGTGGCTTCCAGTCGGATTGGCCTTCACTTTCATGGTGAAGGATCTAGCCGCCGTGTACTCCACCGAATACTGCACCTCCGCATTGGGCGTCGCCTTGCTAGGGTTCGAGCTCCTACAGAGCTCGCCGCCCGGGTCGGGATCCGCGTCGCCTGCACAATTGTCGGGAGGCCCACCGCCGCCAACATCGCCTGCTTTCACCGGAGTAGCCATCTGCATAAGCAACACGAGGAGGAGGAGAGTGTGGGCAGGGGCCAGAGGGGGGAACAAGGGGAACATCGGGCAGACGGGGGGGGGAGGGGGAAACGAACAGAGGGGGAGATGGAGGCAGCCAACACCGTCTCATGCCGTCTAAGGGCTGTTGGGACGGCCGGCAGTGCCACATACGCAAAAAAAGGCCCCACCTGTCATAAACTAGCTTAACTGACCCCGATCCGCCGATCAGTGTTTTCTGCAAAAAGATTACCGAAGACATGGTGTTTTCTGCAAAAAAATATGTATTGTAGTGGTTTTCGTAAACCTAACCTTCAAACTGGTAGTTTTCTGCAATTTACTCAATATAAACCGAAATACATATCCATTAAGCTTGACATAAATATCTGAGCGGACTGACGCTTCATCAACTTTGTCATTATCAGGGTTCAGGCAGTTCCATTCTCCCTCGATGCTTGCCTAAAGTAGACTGGTGCAGTAGAGCACAAAACCGTCCAGTAGCGCAGGCAAAAGAATCATGTATGGCGAGGTGGCCACGCAAAGGCCGGAGTTGCGAGCAATACCCATCGATGGACGCCTACCTCATGGCTCTAGTATAAGAATAAACAAGGCATTTCATCCAACCAAAGAAGTCCATGCACACATGTGAAGGATACGTTGCATTGACCAGCGCATAGCTGCAGATGGAAGATCTCGAAGGTCAGTATTCACGGATCTAAGGGCATCTCCAAGGGCGACCCGCAAATTTCCTCCGGCATTCGTCCGCGGAGACGGAGATTAGTTTGCGGAGAGAGGATGCCGGAGGCTGTCATCCAACGCTGTCCCCATACATTTCAAACCCTTTATGAATAAATAAGACGAAATTCATGCAAATACGACGTATTTCATTAAAATTTGGACATAATTTACATAAAAAGGTTCCGTTTAACTAAAAACTTATAAAAAACCTAAACTCTATACTGGACGACAACCTTGTACGTGTGGCCACCCTGTCTCGCCGCACCGTCGTCGTCGTCTATGCCCTGCCGCCGCCGTCATCGTCTATGCCCTACCGCTGCCGTCGTCGTTGTCCCTCCAGCGGCGCAAGGTTTTAGAAGGGCCGCGGCAGCCTTGGCCGGCTGCTGCCCGCCGCTCGTGGTGTAGCCGCTCCGCCTCCTGCTTCGCGGTGCGAAGTGCCGCCGCAGCCAGTGCCGACGGCATGAGCGGAGCCCTGGCGGCAGCCTTGCCCTTGCCGGTGTGGGAAGTCTTGCTAAGAGACCACTTCTTTCCGTACTTGGCGTTCTTGATGTCGAGGTGGTGGTGGCGTCCATCTCACTAGTGGTGATGGAACAACCGAGGGCCCACGCGGCGGCCGTTTTTGCGCCGGTCGTACCATGCATGCTGACGTGCCGCCCGCTCCTCCCCGGAGACGACGACCCTCGACCCCAAGGGGTCACTGACACCGCCGCCTCTGAGGTAATGGCGGATGCGGCCTCATGCCTTATGGTCGCGGAAGCTCCTCGACGGCTTGGCACCGGATGCAGCGGGGCGGTGAGTCGGACCCGCTAATGCGCGTGTATCGGCTATGTGCCGGTGGCGACGCGGGCTTGTCCTTCATGCGGCGTCCAATCTGGATGTCGCAACCGCAGCAAGGACGATGGCGATGGGCCCATCTGACAGAGCGAGTGCTATGTCATTATGTCCATTTGACGGAAGAATTTCCGTCCATCAGAGCCACCTCCGCAAGGAGGCGCGATCGCTGCTCTGGCTACTACGGGTTCTCCGCATCGGCAGAGAAGAGGACGATCTCCTCCTTGTCAGAGGAGCCGGCTGCCGTGGACACAAAAGGGGCCCGGAGAGCACGGGCGCCGTCACCAAGATCCACCCGAGGATGAATTCCTACCGCCATTGCCTGCCGGCAGGGACCACCACGACTTTGGCATCGCCGCTGTTGGAGGAGGGGCTCAGATAGGTAGTGGACGGGCACGGAGAGGAGGAGGCGATCGTGGAGTGGTAGATGCGGATGTGCATCACCGGAGCATGGCTTATATAGCCGTGACAACTCACTTCAATGCGGCGCAGCGGCCTGAGTTAGTACCTCGGGAAGCTGCGTCCGCATTGAAGTGGCAGCTGCCGAGAGGTCACGCTGGTCAGCGTCGCCCTCTCACCGGTCACATCATGTGACATCAATGCCGTCCACTGCGTGCTCTGGGATGGCATGAATGCGGCGTGGTAAACGGTGCATGCATCGAAAGGAAAGCGCGGGAGGGGCGGGGTGGGAGTTTTGGGTGGGACAGGATGGTCAGAAGCGGGCGCGGGAGCGGTCCGTAATCCCGCAAAGCCTCCTCACGTTTGTCTTTGGTTTGCGGAAGAAAGTACGTTCGGACCGTGCCGTGGACCGATACACGACCAAGTTGGATGGCTTTCGCGGTTCAAACGTATGGTGGTGGTTTAAGGGTCGCTGTTGGAGATGCCCTTTGGGCAGGATATCTACTATGTGTACATCCTTGTTTTGACCTTGGTATGCTACCTTTGACATGAAGACATTGACTCTGGCTGGTAAACATATTTTGAAGAAAACTCAGTCACGATAGTATACCAAAATGTTGATCGATGTGATTGTTGTGGTAACTTAACCTTTCAAGCTTTTCATTTTGACTACTCTTCTAGAGAATGACAGGCACTTGGTATAGCTACTTGAATATAGCAATATACATGTGTAACAGTGTAAGGCTTGCATCTGCCAATGAAGTGCACTCATTATATTGGATAGTATAGGGTCTGTCTCAACTAAATACATGCACAGATATTCAGCCACTTTTGATCTGACCGTATGACAAAAAACATGTGATTGTTTCTTTCTTTCAGGCTACTATGGTGTAGCCAGTTCATTGAAAAGTCAATGAAACTTCTATTGGTTTCAGTAGATTTTTTCTGTGTGCCTGTTGTATTAAATTTGTAGCCGCTGCATGAAAAAAAGTGTGTGAGATGCACACAATCTTTTCCACTGAATAAGCACATTCAAAATCATAGATCCCCACTAGTTGTGATGCACACAAACTAGAAAGTTGATCCTTCAAATCAACAAAGCATCATGATTTGTAACAAGAGAAAGTAATTAATGAACTAAAATCAAATATAAAACATAAGAGACGTTCACAAGATCATGATCATGAAAATAGCATGACAATATAACATGAACAAAGACAAAAACAACATAGAAGTTGAGTACATGACACCAACATCCAAAAGTGAAACTAGAAGTTCGGTACATGACACCAAATGGAGTTAAAGAAGGCTTTGAAACTAGTATAAGTACAATGTCTTGATACCCAAATAATACGACCCAAACATGATAAAGTCTTTGAGAGCTGAATAAAAGAAAACCTAGAGGGCAAATTACAACGCCAGTTTATCGTTCACTCGGCAAACATCGATCTTGACAATCTTTCCTTGTAGAAATCCCGAGTGCCGGACAAAATCCTTCCATCCACCTATTACTGACAGAACTCCGTCAGGACGATGCCCAGAATTCCAAATATTATATCATGTCGGTGCTACGACGGGTGGACTGGTCATAATCAAGTGAACTTCACCACTCTTAGTAACTTTGAACTTGTTAGCCCTGGTCTTGGGAATTGTCTGAAACAATACAAATTATGAGCACACATTACTCAACAACAATTAACATTCAAAATTGAATAATAATACAAGTTACTAAAATTTCAACACGAGGAACAAATAAGCATGTGACACATGGCACCAAATATAAGATTATTCAAATTACATGTATAAGAAACTAAATTTGCAAAATAATTTTGTAAGTGCAAAAACTAACCCATGCTATGCATTTGAAACAAAATTATATCTAGTCACGAGTTCAAAAGCATACATGTTTAAAACCAACATCAACTTGCTACAACTGTAACTTACCAGCATAGTCCTGATGTCTGAAGGAGTCAAACACAACTTGAAGCTATCAAGAACATGAGTAGTGTCAACTCTAGTTGTAGCAGCATGTTCCTCCTCTTGAGAGCGTACAACATTCTCGACCATGATATTGATTAAAAGGGGCATGAGAAAATGAAGGACACACACTCTCGACCATGGTGTATCCTAAAAATAAAAATTTAGGCATATGTAAGTGGCAATTTTTTCCTGAAATGAATACATTGTGTTTTCTTTGTAAATATTACCTCTAGGTGTGTTGTATCAATCCCTTTTAACTTAAAATCCATGGACTATGTGAGGTTCGTTCTCTTGAAAGCAGAAAAAGAGTTCATGCATCACCAACACAAAAACAGTGGTCAGTAATAAACTTGGTCCAATCTCCATTAGCAAATGTACTTATATATATTCCTTTATGCAGACCAACATTGTAGATGTTTCCTTCTATAGTCTTGATTTGAATTGTTGATCTGCCCAGAGCATGTACTCTATCACGCACACGATATGGAATTACCTAAAACAATTAAATCTTGTAAGGTGATAAAGTGAACAAAACTTCATAGAAACCAAGTTGTAATTTTTTTATCAAGTTGACATAACTCACAAATATATTATGGTTACTCCCGTTTCCATTCTCCTTAATCTTCATTGAGAAGAAAGAATTCACCCTAGTTTTTGGCTTACGGACATCACCATGCTTGAAGGATAAATTACAGGCTTCCAGTTAAGCCTCTCTATATGACCAACACAGACCTTATAGTCCTAGCAGTAACAACAAACAAACATCTCCAACTAATAACAACTTTATATAAAAGGAATGTAACTATATTAATTTGTGGCACTACTAGTTACACAAGAGTACAAAATTAGCAAATTACCTCCATTTCTATCTTCACCGGCTTGCATTTGCTTGCATCACTAGCCTTGAAACCAGGTGATATATCGAGGACGTCACCTTAAGTATCCATTGATGGGCTTCCTATGAAAATTTAGTAGCTAAAAACTCATGAACACCTAAAAGATGGAAATGATCAAAAAACGCAATGATCAACCAAATCTTACGACGCGCGCGCATGCACGCACACACACACAACACAATAATTTAATGTACAACAAATAAATCTCAAACATACACAATTTAATCATTACAAATACAAAAACGAATAATTTAGATTCAACTACACACATGCTTACGTGATAAACTGCATACTACTATTGAATTGTATATCTAAATGATGATGTCAAGCAGTGTTTACTCATAACCATAGGTCTCATGCTCGATGTCCTCATAGATTTAGTCCTTGTCTTGCCATAGTTGTAGTTTCTTGTAACGTGAACTATCATATATTTTATACTTCTCCTAGTATTATGGACCTTCCTGTACTAGAGTTTATCCTTGCCCCAATAAAACTACATGCAATCAACTTCTAGAGACCAATTGGATTGTTCTTGATTAGAAGTATGGTGGGGACTATCAAAGTGTTACCAATTTGCTGATCTCGACAATATATAGACATCCTCTACGCGACATACATATAAATGGTATGAGCCACACTATCCCAAATAGCTTTCGGAGGCTTCACTTTCTCCATCTACAACATCCATATGTGGAAGTTTTAATCTTTACATCTTTTACTAAGAATCCATCAATCCATACCACTACAAAATTCATACTAACAATCAATCATACAACATTTTCACTACATGTCATCAACATCAATCACTACATGTTTGCACCATCCAAATCGTTATAGAATTTAAAAAACAAGTAAGCATCCAATTTTTGACAGTGCTAAACAAGTAAGAAAATATAGACCGAGATATGAAAGGGAGATGGGATGAGACAGAAAGAGGCATATGGGAGGAGACACAAAGGCAGGGGACGAGAGGAGCTCACTAGAAGTGGCGAGGCTGCCTCTGGCGAAGATGCCACCTCCTACAGGGCAGATGGGATGGGGCGGCGGGATCGGAGGTGACCGGGATCGCGGTGGAGGATAAGGGGCCACCGGACATCCATGTGACAGGACGAGACGGGGCGACGACGTAGGGGACCGGCTGTCGATGGATTCATCGGCGCCGGGTCGGGCAGGTGCTGGCAGCGTGAACCCTAACTCGGGTCGAGTGCTTGTGGGCGGGGACAAATGAAAGTGGGGAACGGACACGAGCCTTCTCGCTGGACTTGTTTGTTTTTGGCCTCGCCCGCTCGGGCCCGAGTGGCATTTCGGTCATAAATACGATGTCCAATAGGGGTTGTCATTCAAAATGAATCGTTTTCTTTTGAGGGGCTGGCGAGAATCACTAGATATATGCTAAACATTTTTTATTTGAATACATGTTGAACATTTATCAAATGCACACTGAACATTTTCTATACATGTGCTAAACAATTTCAGATAACTTGAACATTTTCCAAATACACGTTAAACATTTTTTCTGAATACATGTTGAACATTTATTCCTAATGCACATTTAAATTTTTAAAACACATGGTGAAATTTTTTATTATCACATATTAAACATTTTTCATAAATGGCATTAACATTTTTTAAGTCATGTGGAAAATTGTTAAGTGTTAGAACACTTTTATAAAATCTCACAAACATTTTTTGGAATGGTTCAACATTTTATAAATTACATTAATATATAAACATTTTCTAAAAATGTCACAAACATGTTTTTGTAACAGATGAATAATTTTTAAATGTGATGAACACATTTTTCGAATGATATGAATAATTTTACTAACTACGTTAACAATGTTTTCCATTTTATGTATTTTTTAAATTGACATAAAAAATATTTTTGAACCTATGAACATTGTTTTGAATGGTAAGAACATTTTCTAGAAGTTGTGTGAACAAGGTTTTCACATTGCGTGAGCATATTTTAGTTTCTTTTTACACTATGAACCTTTTCGTAATTTGCATCAATGTGTACTCTAATTCCATGTCAGTTCCACAACACTTAAAATTGTTGGTAGGATCTGTTGATCATAATCACCAAGTCGAGCATTATCGATGGTAATGGTAGGGGAACAATAGTGTTGAACAAGCCCGGCACGGGCAATTTGACTACCCATGTCTGACTCACCTATGAAGTGTCCAAGATGAAGAGTGAAATTGCGCTACCTGGCGATGTCAGTGCCCCAGTCTTATCACATGTGCCTAACGGACTTCAATTGATAACACTTGGTTATTTCAGACAATTTCGTCTAATATGAACATGAAGGCGAGCTGCAAATCTGAAAAAGTGTTTAGTATCACAATTTAAATGGTATGAGTCACACTATACCACTTGTTTTTAGTTGCTGGCGCTTATAGGTTCTCCCGGGCTGCTCACTGAACTTAGTAACAAAATTAGCTTGTCCTACATGGGACAAAATGGTGTTTCGTGTGGAGCGGTTATTTGCTCGCACCTCCTCTACGCGCACATGCATATAAATGGTATGAGCTGCACCATCCCAATTTCTTTCGGAGGCTTCACTTTCTTCATCTACAACATCCATACGTCAAAGTTTTAATCTATACAATTTTTTTACTAAGCAGCCATCAATCCATACCACTACACAATTCATATTAAGCAATGAATCATACAAAATTTTCACGACATACCATCAGCATCAATCACTACATGTTTGCACCATCCAAATCGGCATAAAGTTTAGCAAACAAGTAAGCATACAATTTTTTACAGTGCTAAAAAGATAAGAAATGATAAACAAAGATATGAGAGGCAGAGAGGATTAGACAGAGAGGGGCATAGAGGTCGAGACATAGAGGCTAGGGACGAGAGGAGATCACCTGCAACGCCGATGCTAGGTCGAGACAAGACGCCGCCTCCTACATGGCCTATGGGACGGGGAGGTGTGCGCGGAGGTGATGGGGATGGCAGTGGATGAGAGGGTACGGCTGGTCACCGAGGTGATAGGGAAGGCGGTGGACGGGGCGGGATGGCGGCGTAGGGGACCTGCTATCGGCAGATCTGATGGCACCTGGTCGTTGCAGCCGGCTGGCGACGCGAACCCTAACTCGGATCGAGTGCTTGTGGGTGAGACGGCATTTTCTTCAATGGTTTGACAATATTTTGAAATTTACGTGAACATCTTTTATATTGTATAAAAATTTCTTGAAATGTCACAATCAAATTTTTGGAACGCATGAATACTTTTGAAATGTGATGATACATTATTCGAATGATATGAATAATTTCACAAATTACGTGAAAAATGTTTTTGAATCTGTGGACATTTTTAAAATGTCATGAGCATTGTTTTGAATGGTAAGAACATTTTTCAGAAGTTGCATGAACAATGTTTTTACACGGCATGTGCAAAACAATGTTTTTACACTACATGTGCAATTTTCTAGAATACTTTTATGCGCGTTGAAGCTTTTCATAATTTGCCCCAAGGTCCTCTCTGATTCAATGTATGTTCACAACACTTAAGGTGTTGGTAGGATCTGCTGATCATAATCACCAAGCCAAGCAGTATCGATGGTAATGGTAGGGGAACAATAGCCTTGAATGAGACCAACAGGGGGAGTTTGACTATCCATGTGTGACTCACCTACGAAGTGTCCATGATGAAGAGTCACATTGCGCTACGTGGCGATGTCATTGCTCCTGTCTTATTGCATGTGCCTAATGGTGTTCGAAGTGGTAACACTTGGTTATTTCAGATAGTTTCACATCTAATATGAACACAAAAGCGAGTTGCCAATCACATAAAGTGTTTAATATCAAAATTTAAATGGTATGAGCCGCACTATCCCAATTTTTAATTGCTGGTGCAAATAGTTTCTCCCGGACTGCTCATTGGACTTAGTAAGAAAATAGCTTGTCCTACATAAGACAAAGTGGTGTTTCCTGTGGAGCGGGTATTTGCTCACACCTCCTCTATGCGCACATCCATATAAATGGTATGAACCGCACTATCCCAAGTATCTTTCAGAGGCTTTACTTTATCCATCTACAACATCCATATATGAAAGCTTTGATCTATCCAATATTTTTTACTAAGCAGCCATCAGTCAATACCACTGCAAAATTTATACTAAGCAATCAATCATACGAAATTTTCACTGCATGCCATCGACATCAATCAGTACATGTTTGGACCATCCAAATCAGCATACAATTCAGCAAACAACTAAGCATATAGTTATTTATAGTTCCAAACAGAGAAGAAAAGAGAAACAATGATATGAGAGGGAGAGAGGATGAGACAGAGAGGGGCATAGAGGAGGAGACATACATGCAAGGGACGAGAGGAGCACACCAGCAATGGCGAGGCTGGCTTGGGCAAAGACGTCGTCTCCTGTAGGACGGATGGGACAAGGCGGTGGGCGTGGAGGTGATGGGGATGGCGGCGGAGGAAACAGGATGAACGAGCGCGGCGGTTACGTGGATGGCGGTGTACAGGACGGGGTGGCAGCATTGGGAACCTGCCGCCTGCGGATCTAATGGCGCTGGGTCGGGGCAGCCGACTGGTGGCGCGAACCCTAACTTTGTTTCACTGCCTGTTGGTGGGGACAAATGTGAGTGGGGAACGAACGCAAGCCTTCTCGTGACATTTGTTCATTTTGTGCCTCGCTTGCTTGGCCCAAGTAGCATCTCGCTATAGGGGCAGTCATTGAATACGAATCATTCTCTTTTGAGGGGCCGATGAGAATTGCCAGAAACGTCAACTTTCAATGATTCTAAAATATACTGCGATTCTGGAATGATTCTTGGAGATTTCTAGCACATATTAGATTTCTTTTGCGGTTTTGATTCCCTAGAACGTGATGTACTAGAATTGCGTCAGAAGAACTCCCCCCTAGTATCTTGAGTTAGTGAGTGACGGTCAAAATTTGGGTATTTCTCTGATCGGCTAGCTCCGATCATGATATACAGGTGGAGTCGTGAATCGCCGACGAACTTTGCAGCTATGCTCTTACTACTGATCTCCAAGTGCTTCTAGCACACGCTCAGATGCATGTTTGGCTACACACAGACGCACGCTCGCCGATTTCCTACCATCGCATGTCAATCAATATCATGTCATTGTTGAGCGACAAGGTATATGATATTGTCAATTAAGTAATTTACCATCGCATACGATGCATAGCTTGCACTTTTCAACCTTTGCTTTAATTCTATGGGCATGGCCGGTTGCCTCGTTTTTTTTGGCATCTTTTAATTTTTTTCGTTGACGTCTTCCTCATCCGGACCGGTTGGCCATCGATATATGACGTCTCCACCACTAAAATGTCTTCCGCTGCCACCCGCGATATATGACGTGCAGGCGTGCGACCTTGCTCGACCTTCACCGCCCTGGGCATCATTTTTTGGACCGGCGCTTCCCTGCACGCACCAACTCTTCAACTCCCTATCACCAGTGACGTTGTGGCTACACCTATGTTCCATGGTCGACTCCATTGTTCCGTCTCCCGCCCCTCCATATTCTCAAGGAAAATTGACCGATCTTGTTGCCATTTTCAGGCAACTAATGTTTAACAAACACAAACTATTATTGTTATGATGTTTATATTAAGGGGCCCCGAGTTTGATTTCTGCCCAGACCACCAAAATCTCAAGGCTGACCCTCTGCATTTCTACCGGAAAACTTTTTTTAAGACAGTATAGACGCAAGCGCTCATATACACACGCATACACTCACCCCTATGAACACACACACGCACACCCTACCCATATGAGCACATATCATCTTGAAATTTACGAAGTCATCATATGCACCTCGTCGTCGACGGAACGTCTCCTCTCACTGAATGCGCGTCACCGGAAATCCTGAAATAAATCCAGAAATAGATGCGACCACCAGGACTTGAACCTTGGTGGGCTGACGATACAACAATCCATCTAACCATCCAACCACATATTGGTTCGCTTCTACCGGAAAACTTAACACACAGGAACATATCTAGCCAACAGGCCAACTCCTAAAGCTTAGACGAATAGACCTAGCCACTTGTACCCAAAAACATAAACAAAAATAGAGATTCAATCTCTCATACTAAACAGGGGAACAACCCAAACAAATCACCGCCTAAGACACTAACTACACTTAGAAATAGTAAATCCAAACTAGTAAAAAATTGTAACAAAAAACATAGAGTAGTCAAATCAAACCTTGATACCTCTGTGTGCAAGCCTTCACGTCGTCGACAACAAGTGGTAGAATACCAGTAGAGGAATCCTAAATTCCCCACCGTTGGACCGTCTCGACGAGCTTGGCGGCGGGTACCTCTCCCCCCCTCTCTCTCACACAGTCTTGATCTGGATCAGGGTGAGCGGGCGGAAATTAAAATGAAAAAATAATTAGAAAAACATAGGTGGGACCGATCACGCGATAATAAGAGGAGCCCCACATGTGACAGAAAGTCAAGCACACATCTCAACACAAATCGACGGACAAAAAAGCCAACTAAAACTATAAAGCGGACTTTTGGAGCATGGGTGCATTGGAGCACGTTTTTTAAAGCCCTAAAACCCGGTGCTTATAAGTTTTGAAAAGAAATAATTTTTTACATGAATATGCATGCATGTGGTCTAAGTGCATGTCAAATTTTCTTCAATAATATGTTGTATTGTAAGCTGCACAAAAATGACAAAATTCCGGCCACAAAATCCACAATAAACAAGCCCATATAAAAAAATGTCTTTTTGTGTCTCTCACATGCAAGCACGTATATTCAAGAAAAATTGCACAGTTATAGTGCACTAATATACCTGCATCTACACAATTGTTTTGGAATATTTCAAGTGGTAAAAATCCTATTTTTTTTAGTTAAAAAAGGGGCTCAATATTCCTGTGCTCCAAAGACATTATTCGACTGATTTTTTTTCGTAAATGGCATTAACATTTTTGTAAATCATGAGGACAATTGTTAAGTGTTAAAACACTTTCTTAGAAAATGTCACAACGATTTTTTTTCAATCGACAACATTTAAAAAAAGGGATAATTAGATTTATGCCCCCAGTTGTGTCCCACTCGTCTGTTTTACCCCTAATTCCCAAAAGTCACCGGTTCTGTCCAAGTCAATTTGCTCCTCTTATGCTTTTGCCCTTTGACCGTTTGACCGCCAGTTTGAAAACTTCATGACTAATTCATACTAAATCAAAAAAATGCAAATAAGATACCAAAATATTCAGAAAAACATCACCTATATGCGAGTGTCATTTGCATTCATGAAAAAAATGTTGGAAAGTGCACATCCGAGTTTTAGCTCTTTTGATACCACCATGAATAGTAAACTCCAAAGAAATTGAAAAAAAAATCAAAAAAATATGGTGGCAAAGAACGACAAATGTTCTAAGTGCTTGCCAAGTTTCATTAGGGAACGTCATTCGTGGAAGTCGTGGCAAAAAAATAATCTATTTTGGAGTGCTGATTGTTTTTTTTTTGCCGCGACACCAACGAATGCTATTCCCAGATGAAACTTGGCAGGCACTTAAAACATTTGTCTTTCTTTGCCACCAATATTTTTTTTTATTTTTTTGAACTTTTTTAGATTTTACTAATGTTGGTAGCCTAAGAGCTAATACTTGGATGGACACTTTCCAACACCTTTTTCATGAATGCAAATGACACTGACATATAGGTGATATTTTTCTGAACATTTTGGTATCTTATTTGCATATTTCGGATTTAGTATGAATTATTTATGAAGTTTTCAAACTGACGATCAAACAGTCAAAGGGCAAAAGCATAAGAGGAGCAAAGTGACTTGGACAGAATCGGTGTCTTTTGGGAATTAGGGGTAAAACAGACGAGTGGGACACAACTAGGGGCATAAATCTAATTATCCTTTTTTTCAAAGTGAACATCATTTATATTGCATGAACATTTGCTAAAAGTGTCACAAACATATTTTTGTAACACATGGATATTTTTTACATGTGATGAAGTTTTTTAATGATATGAATAATTTCACAAATTGCGCGAAGAATGTTTTAAATT
Source organism: Triticum aestivum (assembly GCF_018294505.1). NCBI lineage: Eukaryota > Viridiplantae > Streptophyta > Magnoliopsida > Poales > Poaceae > Triticum > Triticum aestivum. The sequence goes on from NC_057804.1 coordinate 619,210,455, forward strand.
TTTTGTATTTTTCAAATTCTCACAAACAATGTGTTTAAACCCATGACAATTTTTTAAATGTCATGAACATTTTTTTGAATGGTAAGAACATTTTTCAAAATTTGCGTGAAGAAAGAATATACAGTCTATGAGCATTTAAAAAATTTCATTTTTGCGCGATAAGCTTTTCATAATTTGTCCTAATGCGCCCTCTGATTCCATGTATGTTCCACAACACTTAGGTGTTGGTAGGATCTACTGATCATAATTATTGAGCAGAGCATTACCGATCGTACGTAATGGTAGGGGAACAACTGAGATGAACGGGAGTTTAACTATCCATGTGTGACTCACCTACCAAGTGTCCAAGATGAAGACTGACATTGCGCTACCTGGAGATGCCATTGCCCCTGTCTTATTGCATGTGCCTAACAGTGTTCAAATTGGTAACACTTGGTTATTTCAGACAGCTTCGCATCTAATATGAACACGAAAGCAAGTTGCAAATCTCATAAAGTGTTTAATATCACAATTTAAATGGTATGAGCCATGCAATCCCACTTGTTTTTTAATTGCTGGTGCGAATAGTTTCTCCCAGAGCGCTTATTGAACTTAGTAAGAAAATTAGTTTGTCCTACATTTAACAAAGTGGCGTTTCTTGTGGAGCGGTTATTTGCTCGCACCTCCTCTAATTCACATCCATATAAATGGTATGAGCCGCAATATCCCAAATTTCTCTTAGAGGCTTCACTATCTCCATCTACAACATCCATATGCACAATTTGTAATCTATACGATCTTCTTTACTAAGCAGGCAAGCAACCATCAATCCATACCACTGCAAAAATAAAATAAGCAAGCAATCATACAAAATTTTAAGTACATGCCATCAACATCAATCACTACATGTTTGTACCATCCAAATCAGCATACAATTTAACAAACAAGTAAGCATATAATTTTTTGACAGTGCTAAACGGAGAAGAAAGGCGAAGCAAAGATATGAGAGGGAGAGACGATGAGATAGAGAGGGACATAGAGGAGGAGACATAGAGGAATGTGACGAGAGGACCTCACCAGCAACGGCGAGGCTGCCTCGGGTGAAGATCCACCTCCTACAGGGCAGACGGGACGAGGCGGCGGGCGTGAAGGTGACGGGGATGGCAGCGGATAGGACAGTGTGGCGGCATAGGGGACCCGCCATTGGGATGCCTTTGGGTCGGAGCAGCCGGCTGGCGGCGTGAACCCTAACTCAGGTCGAGTGCTTGTGGGTGGGGACGAACGAGTGTGTGGAATGAACGCAAGCCTTCTCGCTAGATTCATTCGTTTTGGGCCTCGCTCGCTTGGCCCGAGTAGCATTTTGGTCGTAAATAGGATGTCCAATAGAGGTAGTCGTTGGAATCATTTTATTTTGACGGGCCGGTGAGAATCGTCAGAAACACCAACTCTAGATGATACTAAAATGCACTATGATTCGTGAATGATTCTAACCAACTCAAGATACTGTGATTCTTCGGTTTGATTCGGCGATGATACTAAAATGCACCGTGATTCTCTAGAGTCGAGTCAAAAGAACTCGACCCTAGTATCTTGAGTCAAAAGAACACACAGACGCATGCTCGCCAATTTCCTCCTACTATATTTATATTTTTATGTCTCTCACATGTAAGCATGTATATTCATGAAAATTTGCATATTTATAGTACACTAGTATGCCCGCTTGTACACAATTTTTTGTAAATTTTCAGGCCATAAAATCCTTTTTTTATGTTCTTCGACTGAAACTACATGTTTTTACAGATTACTTGCGGCACAGCAAATTCGGGATGGTAGCACTACAAGTTACTAAAATTTTAACACGTGGAACAAATAAGCATGTGACACATGACACCCAAAAAAAGATTATTCAAATTACATGTATAAGAAACTAAATTTGCAAAATAATTTTGTAAGTGCAAAAACTAACCCATGTTATGCATTTGAAACAAAATTATATCTAGTCACGAGTTCAAAAGTATACATGTTTAAAACCAACATCAACTTGCTACAACCGTAACTTACCAACATAGTCCTGATGTCTGAAGGAGTTAAACACAACTTGAAGCTATCAAGAACATGAGTAGTGTCAACATAGTCCTCATATACACACGCATACACTCACCCCTATGAACATACACACGCACACCCTACCCCTATGAGCACCTTAGAAAGACTGAGCCGGCATATCACCTTGAAATTTATGAAGTCATCATAGGCACCTCGTCGTTGACGGGAACGTCTCCTCCCACTGAATGCTCATCGCCGGAAATCCTGAAATAAATCCTGAAATAGATGTGAGCACTTGGACTTGAACCCTGGTGGGCTGGTGATACCACAATCCCTCTAACCATCCAACCACATGTTGGTTCACTTCTACCGGAAAACTTAACACACACAAACATATCTAGACAACAAGCCAACTCCTAAAGCATAGACGAACAGATCTAGCCACTTGTACCCAAAAACATAAACAAAAAATAGAGATTTAAATCTCTCATACTAAACTGGGTAACAACCCATAGAAATCACCGCCTAAGACACTAATTAACTACACATAGAAATAGTAAATCTAAACCAGTAAAAAATTGTAGCAAAAAACATAGAGTAGTCAAATCAAAACTCGATGCCTCCGTTTGCAAGCCTTCGCACCGTCTGACAACAAGTGGGAGAATACCAGCAGATGAACCCTAAATTCCCCACCGTTGAACTACCTCGACGAGCTTGGCGACATGTACCTCACCCCCTCTCTCACACACAGTCTTGATCTGGATCAGGGTGAGCGGGCGGAAATTAAAATGAAAAAATAATTAGAAAAACATAGGTGGGACCGATCACGCGACAATAAGAGGTGCCCCACGCGTGACAAAAAGTCAAGCACACACCTCAACACAAATCGACGGACAAGAAAGCCAATTAAAACTATAAAACGGACTTTTGGAGCATGGGTGCATTGGAGCACTTTTTTAAAGCCCTAAAAACTGGTGCTTATAAGTTTTGAAAAGAAATAATTTTTTACATGAATATGCATGCATGTGGTCTAAGTACATGTCAAATTTTCTTCAATAATATGTTGTATTGTACGCTGCACAAAAAAGACAAAATTCCGGCCACAAAATCAACAATAAACAAGCCCATTTAAATAATAGGTAGTCATTGAAAACGAATCATTTTCTTTTGAGGGGCCAGTGGGAATCGTCTGAAACACCTACTCTAGATGATACTAAAATGCACTGTGATTCGTGAATGATTCTAACCAACTCAAGATACTGTGATTCTTCGGTTTTGATTCGGTGATGATACTAAAATGCACCGTGATTCTCTAGAGTCGAGTCAAAAGAACTCGACCCTAGTATCTTGAGTCAAAAGAACACACAGACGCATGCTCACAATTTGCTCCTACTATATTTATATTTTTTATGTCTCTCGCATGCAAGCATGTATATTCATGAAAAGCGCGGTAAGCGGTGCATGCATCGAAAGGAAAGCGCGGGAGGGGCGGGGTGGGGGCTTTGGGTGGGCCAGGACGGTCAGAAGCGGGCGCGGCAGCGGTCCGTAATCCCACAAAGCCTCCCCATGTTTGTCTTTGGTTTGCGGAAGAAAGTACATTCGGACCGTGCCGTGGACCGATACAGGACCAAGTTGGATGGCTTTCGCGGTCCAAACGTATGCAGGTGGTTTAAGGGTCGCCGTTGGAGATGCCCTATGCGCAGGATATCTACTATGTGTACAATATAGCAATATAGCTACTTGAATATAGCAATATACATGTGTAACAGTGTAAGGCTTGCATCTGCCAATGAAGTGCACTCATTATATTGGATAGTATAGGGTCTGTCTCAACTGAATACATGCACAGATTTTCAGCCACTTTTGATTTGACCGTACGATAAAAAACATGTGATTGTTTCTTTCTTTCATTCAACTATGGTGTAGCCAGTTCATAGAAAAGTCAATGAAACTTCTATTGGATTCAGTAGATTTGTTCCATGTGCCTGTTGTATTAAATTTGTAGCCGCTGCATGAAAGAAAGCGTGTGAGATGGACACAGTCTTTTCCACCGAATAAGCACATTCAAAATCACAGATCCCCACTAGTTGTGATCCACACAAACTAGAAAGTTGATCCTTCAAATCAACAAAGCATCATGATTTGTAACGAGAGGAAGTAATTAATGAACTAAAATCACATATAAAACAGAAGAGACGTTCACAAGATCATGATCATGAAAATAACATGACAATATAACATGAACAAAGACAAAAACAACATAGAAGTTGAGTACATGACACCACCATCCTTTGAGAGCCGGATCAAAGAAAACCTAGAGGGAAAATTAGAACACCAGCTTATCATTCACTCGGCAAACATCGATCTTGATAATCTTTGCTTGTAGAAATCCGGACTGCCGGACAAAATCCTTCCATCCACCTGTTACTGCCACAACTCCGTCAGGACGATGCCCAAAATTCCAAATATTATATCATGCCGGTGCTACGACGGGTGGACTGGTCATAATCAAGTGAACTTCACCACTCTTAGTAACTTTGAACTTGTTAGCCCTGGTCTTGGGAATTGTCTGAAACAATACAAATTATGAGCACACATTACTCAACAATAATTAACATTCACAGTTCAATAATAATACAAGTTACTAAAATTTCAACACGAGGAACAAATAAGCGTGTGACACATGGCACCAAATATAAGATTATTCAAATTACATGTATAAGAAACTAAATTTGCAAAATAATTTTGTAAGTGCAAAAACTAACCCATGCTATGCATTTGAAACAAAATTATATCTAGTCACGAGTTCAAAAGCATCCATGTTTAAAACCAACATCAACTTGCTACAACCGTAACTTGCCAGCATAGTCCTGATGTCTGAAGGAGTCAAACACAACTTGAAGCTATCAAGAACATGAGTAGTGTCAACTCTAGTTGTAGCAGCATGTTCCTCCTCTTGAGAGGGTACGACATTCTCATGTGCAAGTTGTATAGCATTTTGGACAACTGCAACCTGACCAGGATACTGATTAAAATGAGCACGAGAAAATGAAGGACACACACTCTCGACCATGGTGTATCCTAACAATTAAAATTTAGGCAGATGTAAGTGGCAATTTTTTTTGCAAATGAATACATTGTGTTTTGTTTGTAAATATTACCTCTAGATGTGTTGTATCGATCCCTTTTAACTTAAAATCCAAAGACTATGTGAGGTTCGTTCTCTTGAAAGCAGAAAAGGAGTTCATTCATCACCAACACAAAAACAGTGGCCAGTAATAAACTTGGTCCAATCTCCATTAGCAAATGTACATATATATATTCCTTTACGCAGACCAACATTGTAGATGTTTCCTTCTATAGTGTTGATTTGAATTGTTTATCTGCCGAGAGCATGTACTCTATCACGCACACGATATGGAATTACCTAAAACAGTTAAATCTTGTAAGGTGATAAAGTGAAGAAAACTTCATAGAAACCAAGTTGTAATTTTTTTTATCAAGTTGACATAACTCATAAATATATTATGGTTACTCCCGTTTCCATTCTTCTTAATCTTCATTGAGAAGAAAGAATTCACTCTAGTTTTTGGCTTACGGGCATCACCATGCTTGATGGATAAATTACAGGCGTCCAGTTAAGCCTCTTTACATGACCAACATAGACTTCATAGTCCTAGCAGTAACAACAAACAAACATCTCCAACTAATAACAACTTAATACAAAAGGAATGTTACTATATTAATTTGTGGCACTACTAGTTACACGAGAGTACAAAATTAGCAAATTACCTCCATTTCTATCTTTAGGGGCTTGCATTTACTTGCATCACTAGCCTTGAAACCAGGTGATATATCGAGGACGTCACCTTAAGTATCCATTGATGGGCTTCCTATGAAAATTTAGTAGCTAAAAACTCATGAACAACTAAAAGATGGAAATGATCAAAAAACGCAATGATCAACCAAATCTTACGAGGCGCGCGCTCGCGCACACACACACAACAAAAGAATTTAATATACAACAAATAAATCTCAAACATACACAATTTAACCATTACAAATACAAAAACAAATAGTTTAGATTCAACTACACACATGCTAACGTGATAAACTGCATACTACTATTGAATTGTATCTCTAAATGATGATGTCAAGCAGTGTTTACTCATAACCATAGGTCTCATGCTCGATGTCCTCATCGATTTAGTCATTGTCTTGCCATAGTCGTAGTTTCTTGTAGCATGAACTATCATATATTTTATACTTGTCTTAGTATTATGGACCTTCCTGTACTAGAGTTTATCCTTGCCCCAATAAAACTAAATGCAATCAACTTCTAGAGACCAATTGGGTTTTTAATCTTGGTATGGTGGGGACTATCAAAGTGTTAAATATTTGCTGATCTCAACAATAATATAGACATCCTCTACGCGCATACATATAAATGGTATGAGCCACTATCCCAAATAGCTTTCGGAGGCTTCACTTTCTCCATCTAAAACATCCATATGTGGAAGTTTTAATCTTTACATCTTTCACTAAAAATCCATCAATCCATACCACTACAAAATTCATACTAACAATCAATCATACAACATTTTCACTACATGTCATCAACATCAATCACTACATGTTTGCACCATCCAAATCGTTATAGAATTTAAAAAATAAGTAAGCATCCAATTTTTTACAGTGCTAAACAAGGAAGAAAATATAGACCGAGATATGGCATATGAGAGGGGATGAGACAGAAAGAGGCATATGGGAGGAGACACAAAGGCAGGGGACGAGAGGAGATCACTAGCAGCGGCGAAGCTGGCTCTGGCGAAGATGCCGCCTCCTACAAGGAAGGTGGTATGGGGCGGCGGGATCAGAGGTGACGGGGATCACGGTGGAGGATAAGGGGCCACTAGGCATCCATTTGACAGGACAAGACGGGGCGACGACGTACGGGACCGGCTGTCAATGGATTCGTCGGCGCCGGGTCGGGCAGGTAATGGCGGCGTGACCCTAACTCGGGTCGATTGCTTGTGGGCGGGGACGAATGAAAGTGGGGAACAGACACGAGCCTTCTCGCTGGACTTGTTTATTTTTGGCCTCGCCCGCTCTGGCCCGAATGGCATTTCGGTCATAAATACGATGTCCAATAGGGGTTGTCATTCAAAACGAATCATTTTCTTTTGAAGGGCTGGCAAGAATCACTAGATATATGCTAAACATTTTTTATTTGAATACATGTTGAACATTTATCAAATGCACACTGAACAATTTCTATACATGTGCTAAACAATTTCAGATAACTTGAACATTTTCCAAATACACGTTAAACATTTTTTCTGAATACATGTTGAACATTTATTCCTAATGCACATTTAAATTTTTTAAAACACATGGTGAACTTTTTTATTATCACATATTAAACATCTTTCATAAATGGCATTAAGATTTTTTAAATCATGAGGAAAATTGTTAAGTGTTAGAACACTTTTATAAAATCTCACAAACATTTTTTGGAATGGTTCAACATTTTATTAATTACATTAATATCTTTAATTATTGTATAAACATTTTCTAAAAATGTCACAAACATATTTTTATAACACATGCATATTTTCTAAATGTGATGAACGCATTTTTTGATTGATATGAATAATTTTACTAACTACGTTAACAATGTTTTCCATTTTTATGTATTTTTTAAATTGTCATAAAAAATATTTTTGAACCTGTGAACATTGTTTTGAATGGTAAGAACATTTTCTAGAAGTTGTGTGAACAAGGTTTTCACATTGCATGAGCATTTTTTAATTTCTTTTTACACTATGAACCTTTTCGTAATTTGCATCAATGTGCCCTCTAATTCCATGTCGGTTCCACCACACTTAAAATTGTTGGTAGGATCTGCTGATCATAATCACCGAGTCGAGCATTATCGATGGTAATGGTAGGGGAATAATAGTGTTGAACGAGCCCGGCACGGGCAATTTGACTACCCATGTGTGACTCACCTACGAAGTGTCCACGATGAAGAGTGACATTGCGCTACCTGGTGATGTCAGTTCCCCTGTCTTATCGCATGTGCCTAACGGTCTTCAATTGATAAAACTTGGTTATTTCAGACAATTTCGTCTAATATGAACATGAAGGCGAGTTGCAAATTTGAAAAGTGTTTAGTATCACAATTTAAATGGTACGAGTCACACTATCCCACTTGTTTTTAATTGCTGGCGCTTATAGGCTCTCCCGGGCGGCTCATTGAACTTAGTAACAAAATTAGCTTGTCCTACATGGAACAAAGTGGTGTTTCATGTGGAGTGGTTATTTTCTCGCACCTCCTCTATGCGGACATGCATATAAATGGTATGAGCCGCACCATCCCAAATTCTTTCGGAGGCTTCACTTTCTTCATCTACAACATCCATACATCAAAGTTTTAATCTATACAATTTTTTACTAAGCAGCCATCAATCCATACCACTACAGAATTCATATTAAGCAATGAATCATACAAAAATTTCACGACATATCATCAGCATCAATCACTACATGTTTGCACCATCCAAATCGGCATAAAGTTTAGCAAACAAGTAAGCATACAATTTTTTATGGTGCTAAAAAGATAAGAAAAGGGAAACAAAGATATGAGAGGGAGAGAGGATTAGACAGAGAGGGGCATAGAGGTGGAGAAATAGAGGCTAGGGACGAGAGGAGATCACCTGCAACGCCGAGGCTAGGTCGAGGCAAGACGCCGCCTCCTACATGGCCTATGGGACGGGGCGGTGTGCGCGGAGGTGATGGGGATGGCAGTGGAGGAGAGGGTACGACTGGTCGTCGAGGTGATGGGGAAGGCGATGGACGGGGCGGGATGGCGGCGTAGGGGACCTGCTATAGACAGATCTGATGGCACCTGGTCGTTGCAGCCGGCTGGCGGCGCGAACCCTAACTCGGATCGAGTGCTTGTGGGTGAGACGACATTTTCTTGAATGGTTTGACATTATTTTGAAATTTACGTGAACATCTTTTATATTGTATAAACATTTCTTGAAATGTCACAATCATATTTTTGGAACACATGAATACTTTTTAAATGTGATGATACATTATTCAAATGATATGAATAATTTTACAAATTATGTGAAAAATGTTTTTGAATCTGTGGACAATTTTAAAATGTCATGCACATTGTTTTGAATGGTAAGAACATTTTTCAGAAGTTGGATGAACAATGTTTTTACACTGCATGTGCAATTTTCTAGAATACTTTTATGCGCGTTGAAGCTTTTCATAATTTGCCCCAAGGTCCTCTCTGATTCAATGTATGTTCACAACACTTAAGGTGTTGGTAGGATCTGCTGATAATAATCACCAAGCCGAGCAGTATCGATGGTAATGGTAGGGGAACAATAGGCTTGAATGAGCCCAACAGGGGGAGTTTGTCTATCCATGTGTGAGTCACCTACGAAGTGTCCAAGATGAAGAGTGACATTGCACTACGTGGCGATGTCATTGCTCCTGTCTTATTGCATGTGTGTAATGGTGTTCGAAGTGGTAACACTTGGTTATTTCAGATAGTTTCACATCTAATGTGAACATGAAAGTGAGTTGCCAATCACATAAAGTGTTTAATATCATAATTTAAATGGTATGAGCCGCACTATCCCAAATTTTTTTAATTGCTGGTGCAAATAGTTTCTCCCGGACTGCTCATTGGACTTAGTAAGAAATTAGCTTGTCCTACATAACACAAAGTGGTGTTTCCTGTGGAGCAGGTATTTGCTCACACCTCCTCTACGCGCACATCCATATAAATGGTATGAACTGCACTATCCCGAGTATCTTTCAGCGGCTTCACTTTATCCATCTACAACATCCATATATGAAAGCTTTGATCTATCCAATATTTTTTACTAAGCAGCCATCAGTCAATACCACTACCAAATTTATACTAAGCAATCAATCATACGAATTTTCACTGCATGCCGCCGACATCAATCAGTACATGTTTGGACCATCCAAATCATCATACAATTCAGCAAACAAGTAAGCATATAGTTATTTATATTTCCAAACAGAGAAGAAAAGAGAAACAACGATATGAGAGGGAGAGAGGATGAGACAGAGAGGGGCATAGAGGAGGAGACATACATGCAAGGGACGAGAGGAGCACACCAGCAATGGGGAGGCTGGCTTGGGCAAAGACGTCGTCTCCTGTAGGACGGATGGGACAAGGCGGTGGGCGTGGAGGTGACGGGATGGCGGCGGAGGAGACAGGGCGAACGAGCGCGGCGGTTACGTGGATGGAGGTGGACAGGATGGGGTGGCAGCATTGGGAACCTTCCGCCTGCGGATCTGATGGCGCTGGGTCGGGGCAGCCGACTGGTGGCGCGAACCCTAACTTTGTTTGACTGCTTGTGGGTGTGGACAAATGAGAGTGGGGAACGAACGCGAGCCTTCTCGCGGCATTCATTCATTTTGTGCCCCGCTCGCTTGGCCCAAGTAGCATTTCGTTCGTAAATATGGTGACCAGTAGGGGCAGTCAGTTAAAACGAATCATTCTCTTTTGAGGGGCCAATGAGAATCGCCAGAAACGTCAGCTTTCAATGATTCTAAAATATACTGCGATTCTGGAATGATTTTTGGAGATTTCTGGCACATATACGAGTTCTTTTGCGGTTTTGATTCCCTAGAACGTGATGTACTAGAATTGCGTCAGAAGAACTCCCCCCTAGTATCTTGAGTTGGCGAGCGATGGTCGAAATTTGGGTATTCCTCTGATCGGCTAGCTCCGATCATGATATACAGGTGGAGTCGTGAGTCGCCGACGAACTTTGCAGCTATTCTCTTGTAGCTGATCTCCAAGTGCTTCTAGCACACGCTCAGATGCATGTTTGGCTACACACAGACGCACGCTCGCCGATTTACTCCCATCGCATGTCAATCAATATCATGTCATTGTTGAGCGATAAGGTATACGATATTGTCAATTAAGTAATTTACCATCGCATACGATGCATAGTTTGCACTTTTCAACCTTTGCTTTAATTCTATGGGCATGGCTGGTTGCCTCGTTTTTTGGCATCTTTTAATTTTTTCGTTGGCGTCTTCCTCATCCCGACCGTTTGGCCATCGACCCTCCACCATCGACTAAAATGTCTTCCGCTGCCACCCGCGATATATGACGTGCAGGCGTGTGACGTTGCTCGACCTTCACCGCCCTGGGCATCATTTTTTGGACCGGCGCCTCCCTGCACGCACCAACTCTTCAACTCCCTATCACCAGTGACGTTGTGGCTCCATTGTTCCGTCTACCGCCCCTCCATATTCTCAAGGAAAATTGACTGACCTTGTTGCCATTTTCAGGCAACTAATGTTTAGCAAACACACATTAATTGTTATGATGTTTATATTAAGGGGCCCCGAGTTTGATTTCTGCCCTAGACCACCAAAATCTCAAGGCTGACCCTGACATCAACTGACCCTCTGCATTTCTACCGGAAAACTTTTTTTAACATAGTATAGACGTAAGCGCTCATATACACGCCCATACACTCACACCTATGAACGCATACACGCACACCGTACCCATATGAGCACCTCAGAAAAACTGAGCCGGCATATCATCTTGAAATTTACGAAGTCATCATAGGCACCTCGTCGTCGACGGGAACGCCTCCTCCCACTGAATGCGCATCACCGGAAATCCTGAAATAAATCCTGAAATAGATGCGAGCACCAGGACTTGAACCTTGGTAGGCTGAGGATACCACAATCCATCTAACCATCCAACCACATGTTGGTTTGCTTCTACCGGAAAACATAACACACACGAACATATCTAGCCAACAAGCCAACTTCTAAAGCATAGACGAACAGACCTAGCAAGTTGTACCCAAAATCATAAACAAATCTCTCATACTAAATTGGGGGAAAACCCAAAGAAATCACCGCCTAAGACACTAACTACACTTAGAAATAGTAAATGCAAACCAGTAAAAAATTGTAACAAAAAACATAGATTAGTCAAATCAAACCTCGATGCCTCCGTGTCTTCACGCCGTCGACAACATGTCAGGACCCCGACTCAATGCCACATCGATCTAGCATGTAACACCTCATATCACTTTGCGGCCTCACGCACGGTATTCCCACGGGTGTCGCCTTACCTTTGCCCGGGACCGTTTGCGCCTTTTGGCACACGTATATGATAGTGTCGCTAGCATCCATATGATAAGGAGCCCGGGCTGACATGGCTAGTCGTGAACCCAAAGTGGCACAAACTTACAGGGATAGGCATCCATGACCCAGCATCGAACGTGTCGGTCATCAACGAGTGAATCCAGGCTGTAGCGCTGGGCTAGCAGGACTCCGATAAACCAGGCTATAGCGGGCTAACAGGACTCCGGTATCCATCGCGTGACATTTTCCCGAAGGGACAGACACAGGAACGAAGAAGGACACATGCCGGCCAGCCTAAGTGTTCCGGAGCAGTAGCAAGCTACCATGGCTCAGTGGAAGCACTAGGAGACATTTCCCGGTAAGAGAGGCTACTAAGGATAAACAACTAGATAGTCAGATCCCACACATACCAAGCATTTCAATCATACACATAATATGCTCGATATGTGCAAATACAACAAGGCATCACAACATGACTCTATAATACAAGTACTTTATTTAGAGGCTCAGAGAGCCATACATATCATACACACAAGTATGAGTCACACGACCCAGCATTCAAGTCATACAGACATACAAGCCAACAGCGGAAGTAACTTGTCTGAGTACAGACAACTAGTAAAATAAAAGAGGCTTGGGTAAGCCTAGCTATACTACATGGTCCTTCACAAGCTCAGGATCACCACCTGCGCCTCAGTCTACTCATCGATGTCAACGTCTACGAAGAACCCGTCAGAAGGGGTTGTAGCATCTTCTGTAAAATGTAAATTAAAGCAACATGAGTACAAAGGTACTCAGCAAGACTTACATCAGATCCTACATACATGCACATTATCAAGAAGGGTTGGTGGGGTTATTGCAGCAAGCCAGCTTTGACTCTTGGCTAAACTATCCTACGAGACTCCAACTTGAAATGGTTTTGCGCACTCGAGTCCACTACTCACCACTTCAATACACCACCGAGGATCCACCTCCGTCATCCTATGGAAGAGCCATCCTCGGAACTCACGCATATCTTGAGGCTTTTAGTAGTATCCATTTACTTGTCTATGAACTGTATAGGCAACCAAGTAGTCCATTACCGCGGACGGGGCTATTCGAATAGATGATGTTAACCCTGCAGGGGTGTACTTCTTCATACACGCTCTCACCACTTACCGCCGTTTACACGACATGTACTCGACAACCTTCAAGCAGAAGCCCAACGTGGGTGTCGGCCACGACCTACCTAAACACCTAAGTCTCTAGTCCAGGTTTATCGCCAATTCAGGTTTCATCCGCAGGGAGTCCGGCCGAGGTTTCCGCATACGGCCCCGAACGATGTGTACAGGGTTCCGAGACACCTAACGGGTGCCCGGTATACCCGGCCACGTACCTACCGCATCACAGCCCACCCTGCGTGTCGGTATACTAGAGTAGGGGTACCCTAGTATCCCGAACTTGTGCACGGGCAGTTGCAGCACCCTGCGGCAAGGCTTGCCGGGTAACCGCTAAGGTCCTCCATGGTTCCTTTGGAGCCATTAAAGAACAAAGTATTCAAGCCAAGGAGACAGGGCCCCGGCAAGAGGAGCTTGCCGGGAAGGCCAACCAAGGCATCTCAAGGAACTTGCCGCGACGCGCCACGCGTCCCGGCGAGGCCCGGTGAGCGACAAGTTTTCGGACGCGACAAGACAACGACCGCGGCAAGGCGCTTGCCGTGGCAAGCTACCACTCTGTACTTGCGCTCCAGCACATCCACCAACGTGTCGCCCTGGGGCCTTTCCAGGCGCGCGTGGCAAGAGGCTGTGCAGCCAGCGGTGCGCGGTGGCAAGCGACGCTGACAAGATTGCCATCGTGGCGAGCAGTGGCGTCCCTGACGGTCCCTTTTTGCACTATTTGGGCGACGTAGACGGGCATTTAATGCCTTTGTCCCCTGCCGTCAGGGTTAGATATGATACACTGTACAGGTAGTTGTACCAACCGCAATTCCTTTTCCATTTTTACCCTTGTCTACGTTGCCACCTGTCGGAGACCCCTTTAGCATATAAAAGGAGGCCCATATGCAACGTAGAGTGGGGTTCGAAGGCAGAAAAACACTCACACTCGGTCTCGTTAGCAGCTACTGTGTACTGTAGCACTCAGCGCTCCCGAGCAAGAACTCAATACACTCAGACATGCAGCAGTAGGAGTATTATCTCTCCGGAGAGCTCCGAAGCTGGGTAAACTGCTCGTGTGCTTCGCCTCGATCCGATCTTCGTGCGATCTCCGCCCCCCGCCGAACCGAAAGGGGCTCGGTCCGCCGGTCCCATAGGTGTTCGTGGATCAGCTTCCCCAACATCTTTGGCACGCCAGGTAGGGGGCGTTGAGGTTGTGTGAACCTGATCCGGCGTTCACACGAGCTAGATCTTCATCTTCTTCATCGACATGCCACTGAAGAAGAAGGCTTCGGTGGCAGCTGTTCCGTCCACGTCGATCCCACCACCACCGGAGCAAACGGGTGGTGTGGTAGACGCCGGCGGAAGAACGGGCATCGACGAGGGAGCTCACGGTGCTGCCAGGTCCAAGGACAAGGCTGCGCAGACCTCGGCGTCCGTACATGCACCGCGCCCATCTCAGGAGGCGCAGGACCGACATCGTCATGGTATTCGCAGGGCCATACGTTCGTTGGACCAAGATCGAGCTGGTGGATCTCGGGGTGCTCAAGACCAGCATGCACGCCAACATGCTGGCACGAGCGAGACACGGTCGCCTGGACGAGATACTGCTCCTTCTAACATAGTTAGAAGTCCGAGCATATCCCGCTCCTTGCACCGTTCGCCACTGCCGCCCACCACTCCAACAGAAGCTTTGGCGCGAGCTCAACTGCTCCTGAATTACCCTCCAACGGCAGACAAGATCGATGAATGGAGGGCCACCATTCAAAGTCTCATCGGCTGCGCCAACGGCGACACTCCGCGGCAGCCAAGTACATCGCTGCTGCGGCAGGACTGCCGGGCACGAGCCGATGGCGACGAAACCGGTGGGGGTGCAACCACCATGCACTCTCCACCCCGAAGGCCAAGATCGCCGACTCGCCGGATCCACCTCGACAGCGACTCCACCGCATCATCAGATCCACGAGCTCGTCGCGATCAGCGCCAAGTTCTTCACGAACGACAGCAAGAAGACGCTCGAACTCGCATCGAGCGCCGAAGAGAAGCGCGGCGTCAATCGGACCAGCGCGCTGGGCCCTCTATCGACATGCATGCACCAAGGGAACCAGGCGACTTGCCGTACGCGATAGGTTGCCCTGCGTTCACTCGTGAGCTGCGGCAAGTCCAGTGGCCCAGCACGAAGAATTTCAAGCCAGACGTACTAGAGAAGTACGACGGCAAGTCGCATCCGTCGGAGTTCCTCAGCATCTACACCATCGCGGTGCAAGCTGCCGGGGGGCGGGATGACAAGATCCTGGCCAACTACTTCCCGCTGGTGCTCAAGCCCAATGTCAGATCCTGGCTCATGCACTTGCCGAACAACTCCATATCCTCCTGGGCAGACATATGCCATCAGTTTGTCGGCGCCTTTACGGGCGGCCACAAGCCTCATGGCCAAGAGAGCGACCTTCATCTGCTCGCCCGGAAGGAAGGAGAGCCCCTGCGCAAGTACATTCAGAGATTCAGCTGCGTACAGCACAACATCCCAGATATCCACCCTGCCGCGGTAATCAGCGTGTTCCATTAGAACGTGCGAAACCGCAGGATGCGGGAGGAGATGGCGATGTGCAAGATCAGAGACGTCAGTGAGCTATATGCCCTGGGTGACAAGTGTGCACGTGCTGAGGAAGGGAGGAAACTCCCCGGAGAGAATACAGAAGCAGGAGGATCTGATAGTGAGGAGGCTGCCCCGGCAAAGAAAAACCGGCGGCGGAACAACAGGAAGAAGAAAAGCAAAGATGTGCTAGTCATTGAGCAGTCCGGCAACGGAGGTGGCGCCAAGAAAGCCAAAGATGGTAGCTCCGGCGAGGAGATTGCCGCAGGCACCAACTACCAGGCTGTGGCGGTCCCCGACTAGCAGGACGGCACCAACAAGTAGTACTGCAAGATCGACCGCACCAAGGGCCATGACCTCCAGAGCTGCAAGAAGGTCGAGCAACTTGTCGAGCAGCAAAAGGCTGAATACGAGCGACGCGACAAGGAGAAGGCCCAGGAAGGAGCTGGAGGAGCCGGCAAGAAACGCCCCGGCCGAGGAGGACGCCGCGGCAAGGCCAAGCAGCGGCAAGGAGATAGACCTCCCCACGGCCGCGACAAGGATGAAGATGACGATGACGATGAAGATATGGATGATGACGAGACCGATGAGCAGGAGTTCCAGAAAGCCATAGAGGTCCTGTGCGTTGACGGCGGTGCTTCTCTGCATACTTCACACCGCGAGCACAAGCGATGGGTGCGGAAGTCAATGCGGCAGAACCACCCGTCGAGTCACGCAAGCCTCTGAAATGGTCCAGCACGCCTATCATCTTGGATATTGAGGACCACCCTGATCGCATAACTGCGGTCGGGTGCTTGCCGATGTTGGTTTCACCAACTATCCGCAACCTCAAGGTCACTAAGATGCTAGTTGACGGCGGGGCCGGCTTGAACCTGATCTCCTCCGCGGTACTCCAGAAACTCCAGATCCCTGATGGCGAGCTCGAAGAGACCGGCACATTCCAAGGAATCAATCCGGGAAGGAGCAAGCCAGGCCCGCTAAGTGTCATCTCTGTCCCTGGCGACAAGAAGGATGCTCTTATCTGCGCCGACAAGATCTACCGGGAGGCAGCAGCCGCAACAGATCGCAAGTCACTTGCCGTTGAAGCTCCCGGGGCGAAGAAGAAGACCAAGTCCGGCAAGAGTTCTGATGCCCACTCCGGCAAGCGCACCTCTTCGGAGTGCTGTGCTACCGTCGAGGACGCACCATCGAGCTCCACCGGCAAGTGTAAGAAGACAATGGCAGCTCCACCAGAGACCAAGAAGGTGTCCGCCAAGGAGGATGGCACTGGTGGTACCTTCACCATCAGTGCCACTCTCGACCCTAAATAGGAAAGCGCGCTCGTTGCTTTCCTGTGGGCGAACGTCGACATATTTGCGTGGCAACCGTCTGACATCCCCGGTGTTCCCAGGAAAGTAATCGAGCACCATCTTGCCGTCTGTCCTCATGCGCGGCCCGTCAAGCAGAAAGTTAGGAAGCAGGCAGTGGAGCGCCAAGAATTCATCGCAGAAGAAATCAAGAAATTGGAAGCAGCAGGCCTTGTCAGAGGAGTGCTCCATCCTACGTGGTTGGCCAACCCTGTGGTCGTGCGCAAGGCAAACGGGAAATGGAGGCTTTGTATCGACTTTACCGATGTCAATAAAGCTTGTCCCAAAGACCCATTTCCCTTGCCGCGCATCAACCAGATTGTTGACTCCACGGCCGGATGTGACTTGCTTTCATTTCTTGATGCATACTCAGGATACCATCAGATCTTCATGGCAGAAGAGGATGAGGAGAAGACCGCATTCATCACCCCATGTGGCACATACTGTTTCGTACGGATGCCTTTCGGTTTAAAGAATGCTGGTTCAACATTTGCAAGGGTAGTCCATGACGCTTTTGAGCCGCAAATACACAGAAATGTGGAAGCCTACATGGATGACATAGTGGTCAAGAGCAAGGACAAGGCGACTCTGATTCAAGATTTAGACGAAACCTTTGCAAATCTGCGCAAGATCAACCTCAAGCTTAACCCCGAGAAGTGTGTGTTTGGAGTCCCCTCCGGCAAGCTTCTCGGGTTCTTCGTGTCTCAGCGGGGAATTGAAGCCAATCCCGACAAGATCAAGGCCATTGAGCAGATTGAAGCACCAAAGCGCGTCAAGGATGTACGAAGACTTGCCGGTTGCGTAGCTGCTCTCAGCAGGTTTATCTCTAGGTCTGCTGAGCGCGCCCTGCCATTTTTCAAAATATTGAAAAAGGCAGGTCCAATGAAATGGACTCCGGAAGCGGAGGCTGCACTGCAGGACTTAAAGAGATACCTGTCCTCCACTCCAACACTTGTCGCACCTAAGCCACAAGAGAAGTTGCTGCTATATATAGCGGCAACCAATCAAGTGGTTAGTGCTGCGTTAGTAGCGGAGAGGGAGGCGGATGATGAGCCAGCAACCACGGCAGATGCATCCAGCGACAAGCAGGGGACTTCACCGGCAAGCTCTGGTCCCGACAAAGATGGATCTGCGCAGGCGCGTGAGAAGATGCAGAAAAGAATGGTGCAGCGCCCAGTTTACTTTGTCAGTTCCCTTCTGCAGGGGGCTAGGTCAAGGTACTCTGGTGTGCAGAAATTGCTTTTCGGCCTTCTCATGGCCTCGAGAAAGCTGCGCCATTACTTCCAAGCACATGAGATCACAGTCGTCACTCGTTTTCCGCTGAAGAGGATACTGCAAAATCCAGAAGCAACAGGCAGGATTGTCGAGTGGGCACTGGAACTGTCAAGCTTTGGCCTCAAGTTTGAGAGCACTTCAACTATCCAAAGCAGAGCATTGGCGGAGTTCATAGCAGAATGGACGCCAACACAAGATGAAGAAATTCCAGAAACGAGCATCCCCGTCAAGGAAGCAAGCAAAGAGTGGCTGATGTACTTTGATGGTGCCTTCTCGCTGCAAGGCGCCGGTGCGGGCGTGCTACTTGTTGCACCCACCGGAGAGCACCTCAAGTACGTAGTCCAGATGCACTTTCCCAAGGAGCAAGCAACGAACAATACCGCAGAGTATGAAGGTTTGCTTGCCGGTCTCAGGATCGCAGCAGACCTTGGGATCAAGAAGCTCATTGTCAGGGGTGACTCACAGCTTGTCGTCCGCCAAGTGAACAAGAATTATCAGAGTCCGTTGATGGAAGCTTACGTTGATGAAGTGAGAAAGCTAGAAGAGCACTTTGACGGCCTACAGATGGAACATGTTCCAAGAGCTCAGAACGACATTGCCGATGGCCTGTCGAAGTGCGCCGCACTTAAGTTACCTGTGGAACCAGGGATCTTTGTGCTCAAACTGACTCAACCATCTGTAACGCCATCAACTGGACAGAGCAAGAAGAGGAAGTTGATTTCTGGTGACTATTTTCCGGCAGAGCTCCCCGAAGCCGCCGCCAAGAAGGTCCTCAAGATCAACACCAAGGGTGCTGAGGAGCAGTCTGCTCCGGCAAGCCCTAGGGTTTGTTCCGTTGAAGCAGACGCTCCCGACAAGTTTTGCTCCGGCAAGCTTGCCGGGGAACGTCAAGCTCCGGCTGAGCCGCAGGTTCTCGCCGTAGAAGCGGATGTTCCCGCAGCAGCAGATGTGCCTTTAGTCCTTGTTGTCGAGCCGCAAGCTCCAGCATGGGCACAGCAGATTGTCCGTTTCCTTCAGACAGGAGAACTTCCCAAAGAGCAAGAAGAAGCGGAAAGAGTAGCCCGGCAGTCAAGTATGTACCAGTTTGTCGACAACACACTGTACAGAAGAAGACTCAACGGCGTGAAATTGAAGTGTATTCACCGGGAAGACGGACAAAAGCTGTTGGCAGAGATACATGGAGGCATATGTGGTCACCACATTGGCGCAAGAGCACTTGCCGGCAAAGCGTTCCGGCAAGGTTTCTTTTGGCCGACAGCCCTCCAGGATGCAACTGCACAAGTAACCAAGTGTGAAGCGTGCCAGTTCCATTCCAAGCAGATACACCAGCCAGCTCAAGCTCTCCAGACGATCCCTTTATCCTGGCCATTTTCGGTCTGGGGGCTCGACATCCTCGGCCCCTTTCCCCGAGCTGTCGGGGGCTTTGAGTACTTGTACGTTGCAATCGACAAGTTCACAAAGTGGCCAGAAGTGGAAGCAGTGAGGAAGGTGACAGCACAGTCAGCAGTCAAGTTCTTCAGGTCGATTGTTTGCCGCTTCGGGATCCCTAACAGGATCATCACCGACAACGGCACGCAATTCACGAGCCGCACCTTCATGCAGTACGTCCAAGATCTTGGCGCCAAGGTCTGCTTCGCTTCTGTTGCTCATCCGAGAAGTAACGGTCAAGCGGAGAGGGCGAATGCTGAAGTGCTGCGCGGGCTCAAGACCAGGACTTTCGACAGGCTGCGCAAGTGCGGAAAGAACTGGATTGAGGAGCTGCCGGTGGTTCTTTGGTCGTCAGGACGCCAAATCGAGCCACTGGCCAGACACCTTTCGCTCTAGTCTATGGAGCAGAGGCAGTTCTCCCCACGGAACTCGTATACGGGTCACCTCGAGTGCTCGCTTATGATGAGCTTGAGCAAGAGCAGTTGCGACAAGATGACGCGCTGCTCCTTGAGGAGGACCGTCTTCAGGCCGCTGTACGAGCTGCTCGATACCAGCAAGCTTTGCGCCGCTACCATAGCCGCAAAGTTAATGCCAGAAGTCTCGAGGAAGGCGACCTTGTTCTTCGGCGCGTTCAGTCCGCCAAGAATTCCAACAAGTTGACGCCGAAGTGGGAAGGCCCTTACCGGGTGAAACGAGTCACTAGGCCTGGCGCTGTCCGCCTTGAGACCGAAGATGGCATTCCGGTGAGCAACTCCTGGAACATTGAGCATCTTCGTAAGTTTTACCCGTAAGGGCGCGGTTGCCGGAACCTGTTCCGGCAACCACCTTTTGTACAAGTCTTGCCGATGTTGCATGTAATCCTTTGTACGAAGCCGGGCGCAGACCCCGTGCATAAGTAAAGCTCATGTGCTCCGCACATCTTGTCAATTTCATGCTTTCTACTTTTTTTGCATGCGTTATCTGACACTTTGTGCAGCGCCTACCCCCGGTAAGCAATAACGAGCCGTAAGGCCCCATATCTTTATTTTCTCTTCTTTCTCTTTCTCAAAGAAGGAAGGTTCCCTCGCCCACAAGTTTGCCGGGGGGAAAGGAGAAGATAATGGTGTGGACCAAGCGTCGTTCGAGGAAGTTTCGCCTTACCGGGAAGCAAACGACAGAAAAGCTAAGTTGCTAAAGTTTGAGCAATCAGTTTTAAAATTTTTAAGTTATCTTCCTCGAACGACCGTGCTTTGTATGGAAAACCTGTGCGCGGAGGAACCAACTCGTAGCTAGTTGCGCCCTTACTTTGTTTCGAGTCCGCTCAACAACTTAAGTGAGCTGCGACTAGTTGCGACAAGGTTTCTTGTCGGTAGCGGCACCGCCAGCAGGCTGCTGACGTCCCGCACTCAGCGCTCGCGGCTAAGGTGCCTGCGCCGACAAGTTCCCTAAAAGCGTAGGGCAAAAACATACAAAGGAAGGAATCAAGTAAAGGAAATAACATAGCAATCGCTACCCAAAATAGAGTCATATTACAAGATAGCTTGTCGCAGCTCTAACAGATTGTTCTCATAACATGACCAGCAGCGACAAGAAAAAGAGAAAACGGGCGGCCTAATCTACGCGATCGCCCTCAACCCTCTTGATCCCGCTCACCTTGTCCACAATGGGTGCGACAAGGGTCTTGAGCGCTTCCAGATCAGCATCCGGCGGCAAGGTCCTGAGGACGTTGGTGAGGTTGAGGCCTGGGTTGCGGAAGGCCACCTTCACCAGCACCTTTTGAAGAGCTCCCGCGCAGATCTTGCGCGACTCGTCGGCCAGCTGCTTTGGGATCTTCTCCCGGAGTCGCTGGAGGGCCGTCGCCACGCCTTTGAAGAACAAGCTGAGCTTGGCGCTGGGTTGGAGGTGCTCATCGGAGGAATACCCGAGATCCTCCATCCCCAGCTGCGCCAGCTCCCTGTCGATGGCTGCGGCAACATCCACGAGACCCTCGGTCCAGTGCTCCACATTCTCCCTAAAAGTGTTCTGGGCGGCAGCAGCACTCGCCAGCAGCGCCTCGTCGGCCTTGATCTTCTCCTTCAAGGCCACCTCCTGCTCCCTGGCGCCGTCCAGCGTCTTGGTCAAAGTAGTCAGCTTCAACTCAAGATCTGCGTTGGAGTCCTTGGCGGCGCTAAGCTCCTTGCTCCTCTCGGCGAGACGACCCTGCAGCTCGCCATGGGTGTAGGCGTCCTTCTCGCGCTCACGCTTGAGCGCAGCAAGCTCCTCACCGCTCACCTTGAGATTGGCCTCCAGCTGCGCCACCTTCGTCTCCAGCTCCTTCTTGGCGGCCTCGGCAGCTGCGGCAGCATCCTCTGCTTCCTTGAGAGCCCCGCCGAATGTTTGCTCGCGCGCGGCAAGCTCCTCCTCGTGGCTGTCAAGGTTAACCTTCCGCTGCGCCAACTCGCCTTCCTGCGCAGACAGCTTCTCGGCAGCAAGCCGCTGTTGCTCTTCAACTTCAGCCTTCTCGAGGAGGAAGGCTTTCCGCTCCTCGGCAAGTTGCTCCCGCTCCTTTGCCAGGGACCGGAGAGCTTCCTGGTTGAGATCCCGGAGCTCCTCCGCGTGCTTCTCGATGTCCTCTCCCGCCTTCGCGACAAGCGCTTCTCGGGATACCAGCTTGGCCTGTCGGGCGCGGTAGAGCGACAACAGCTTCCGCAACAGCTGCTCCTCCTCAGGCTCGCCGCTGCTGCTGCTCGGCGCGTCGACCAGCGTCAGCCCAGCGGAGGCGAGCAACTCTTCATCAAAGATTTCTCCTTCGATCGGCGCCCTGGAGCTCGACGCCCAGGGGAGCTTGATGAAGACGCCATCGCCGGCCTTCAAATAGGCGCCGGGCTGGGGCTCTTCGGAGCCTGACGCTGCAGCAGCGGCGGAGGGATCGGCGGTTGGCGTAGCGCCTGACGCTCCTGCGGCCTCGGGGCCGTCAGTGCGATCGCCGGACCCCTCGCCAGCTTCTGCGGCGGCAGCTTTGGCGGCCTCTTCGCCGGCGGGATCATCGGCGCCGGCCTCTTCTTCGGTGGCAGCGGCGTCGTTAGTATTGCCGCGCGCGTTCTCATCGCCGGCGACCTCGGTTTCCATCGGCTCCGTGGCAGATGGACCTGACGACCGGAAAAGGGAGAAGAGTCAAGCAAATATTCAAAAAGAAAATCAGAAGAAGAAGAACCCAAGGGAAGTTTTCAAACAAGAGGATTACCTGTACTAGGATCTACAGCCGTGGTCTCCGCCACCGAGGGGTCGCTGGTGCTGTCCCTTGCCGGAGAACTGTCCCTTGCCGGAGACTTCTCCCTTACCGGAAAATTATCCCTTGCCGAAGAACGCTCCCTTGCTGGGGAACGCTCCCTTGGCGGTGTAGTCGAAGCAGATGGCATGTCGGGAGCGGCTTCCGGGCACTCCTGGTGAGACTGCTCTGCTCCTATGCAAACAAATAGTCAGATGTCAGCAAAGAAAGAGCACCCATGCACGCCTAACAGCAAGAAGTAAACCATATACTTACGCTGGGGGCTGCGCTGGGGGCTACTTTGGGGAATAGTTGCCGGGTCCGGCAAGGTGGTCTCGGACACACCCCCTGCTGTCGCGGTGGGTTCGTCCTCGATGACAATCACCGCGACCTTGGCTCTCTTCGCCGCTCTCTGGGCCAGAGTCCTGAAAAGGAATGGGTTCAGAGTAAAGCAAATGAGATACAAGACAAAACAGCGAGAATTGAAGAACTACAAGTACAGCAAAGAATCTTACTCTTCCTCTTCCTCGTCGGAGCTGAGCGCGGAGAGGTCGAAGTCCGGCCTACCTTCGGCGCGACAAGGCGGAGGAGTAGGTTCCCTTAGCCGCTTGGCGGGAGCAGAAGCGGTGGTCCAGGAGGGCCCCGCTCCAGTTACCGCAGCGGCGTGAGGTGCTCCCGCGGCAACAGTGCTTGCCACGGTGGAGCGCATCGCGCGGCGCGGTGGCTGTTGACCCGCCTGCCGCCCCGCTACGTCCCCGGCCTTGCGGAGACGCCTTCTTGGTGGAGCTGGGGGCTCCGCTTGCGGCGAGCTGTCTGAAGGTGAGAAAGAGGAGGAGTCGATCTTCAACGAGTCGCTCGCACCCTCAGCGGGCTCGCTCGACTCAGGTTCAGGCCCGACAAGCTCTCCCTCGCTGGCAAGCTCCTCTCGCTCGGCAAGGCTTGCCGCCTCTGCTGCCTCTGCCTCCTCCACGGTGAATCCAAACTTGCCCGCGGCAGCTGCTGCCGCCGCCTCTTCCAGCCTAGTGGCGATGCGCTGCATCTCCGCATCGGTGGTGTCGCGAGTAAGGCTCTTCTATTCATCGGATCGGACCGGCACTTCTACTAAGCCATCAAAGAACTCCTGCACGATGTCGTCTGCAGGCTCTTGCCAAGTTGGAACAATTCCATGCGAATCGCACAGCGGCATCATTGCACGGATGCGGTCGAGAAAGGAGTTGTTGCACAGCGGAACGACACCCCTCGACAACATGAACGCTTCGGGATGTTGAGGATCGCGCTTGAACAGTTCCAGGAGCATCGCGTCCAGTTCCAGGACAGTGAAGTTGAAGTTGAGGCCCGGGCGCAACCTCATGATATCCGCCGCATTCTGGAACTCCCAGGCGGGTCTCCTCCTCTCCTGTAGAGGGGCGATGCGGCAGCGAAGAAAATCTGCGCCAACAGCGCCTACGGTGAGCCCGGCAAGCCTGAGGCGTAGGATCCGGGTGACGGCAATCTTCAGCCTATCGTCTTTCGGGGCCATGTTGCTCCAATCGTTGCCGCGCGCTACTGGAGCTTGGCGCTGGGCAGTAAATGGCTGCGGGTTCTCCTCGACAATCCAGCACCAGTCTGCTCTCCATTCCTCCCACTTGCTGCGGAGCTCTCCCTCCAGATAAGCTTCCTTCTTGCCAGCTCTCGAGATCCAGGCGATTCCGCCGGATAAAGGCTCCCCTCTCTCAACTCGGGGCATAAAGAAGTGGCGAAAAAGAGCTACATTTGGATAGACTCCGACAAAGTTTTCGCAGAGATGTGCGAAAACTGCCATGGTCAGAACGGCGTTGGGGGTGAAGTCAAGGAGGCGGAACCCGTAGGTGTTCATAATATCACAGAAAAACTCAGAGAAAGGCGGGCAGAGCCCGCAGTAGAAGAACAACGCGAAGAAGGGATATCCATTCGGAGCCAGTTCCGAAGCGGCAACTGAGAGTACCTTCGTGCGCGGATGCGCTCGCATCTCCGTCGACCAGAAGAGGTAGTAATACTCCCTCAGCTCCTTCGCGGCGAGCTGAGGGGGGAAGATTGTCCGCTCCTTTCGCAGCGCCATGAGCCGCTGCGCCTCGGCCGACTTCACAACCTTCCCGGCTTTCGGAGCCATGGCGGAGGTGGTGAGAGAGATCGACGGCGTTGGTGGTGCCGGTGGTGATGGGGGGCGGAGCGCTGCTCTCTTTCAGCTTTGGGAAGAAGGGGGGAGCGGCGGAGGTTTTTGAGATTGGAATAACGACCGGCGAGATGGGCGAACTGCCCCTGTTTCCCCTGCTTATAAAGAGGGAGGGGGTAGACGTTCCGTCTTTCCGAATAAAGAAACCACCCACGATCTCTCCCACGACGCCGCATTCGATGCATGCCGTTCGAGGAGGGCGCAGAGGATACAGAGTGAGATACGGCGTAACCCAGGCCGCGCGTGCCCGTGCCCTGTTTTGGGCCTAGCCCAACAGCACTCGGCACCGTGTGTGGCCCAGGCCCGGGGGCTCCTGTCGGTGTACTAGAGTAGGGGTATCCTAGTATCCCGAACTTGTGCACGGGTAGTGGCCACACCCCGCGGCAAGGCTTGCCGGGTGACCGCCAAGGTCCTCCGTGGTTCCTGTGGAGCCATTCAAGAACAAAGTATTCAAGCCAAGGAGACAAGGCCCCGGCAAGAGGAGCTTGCCGGGAAGGCCAACCAAGGCATCTCAAGGAACTTGCCGCGACGCACCACGCGTCCCCGAGACAAGGCCCCGGCAAGAGGAGCTTGCCGGGAAGGCCAACCAAGGCATCTCAAGGAACTTGCCGCGACGCGCCACGCGTCCCGGCGAGGCCCGGTGAGCAACAAGCTTTCGGATGCGACAAGACAACGACCGCGGCAAAGCGCTTGCCGCGGCAAGCTACCACTCTGTACCCGCGCTCCAGCACATCCACCAACGTGTCGCCCTGGGGCCTTTCCAGGCGCGCGTGGCAAGAGGCTGTGCAGCCAGCGGTGCGCGGTGGCAAGCGACGCTGACAAGATTACCATCGTGGCGAGCGGTGGCGTCCCTGACGGTCCCTTTTTGCACTATTTGGGCGACGTAGACGGGCATTTAGTGCCTTTGTCCCCTGCCGTCAGGGTTAGGTATGATACACTGTACAGGTAGTTGTACCAACCGCAATTCCTTTTCCATTTTTACCCTTGTCTACGTTGCCACCTGTCGGAGACCCCTTTAGCATATAAAAGGAGGCCCATGCGCAACGTAGAGTGGGGTTCGAAGGCAGAAAAACACTCACGCTCGGTCTCGTTAGCAGCTAGTGTGTACTGTAGCACTCAGCGCTCCCGAGCAAGAACTCAATACACTCAGACATGCAGCAGTAGGAGTATTATCTCTCCGGAAAGCTCCGAAGCTGGGTAAACTGCGCGTGTGCTTCGCCTCGATCCGCTCTTCGTGCGATCTCCGCCCCCCGCCGAACCGAAAGGGGCTCGGTCTGCCGGTCCCATAGGTGTTCTTGGATCAGCTTCCCCGACACCGCGGGTCAGCGCTGTCCACAGCCTCCAGTAGGCTACAAACACCAGAAACTACTTGCAACTCCTGGACAGAGGACTAGGGTGAATAAGAAGCCGAGAGGGTCCATTGGTTTCAGGCCCAATGCATGGTAGTAGCTGAATCTTAAATCACACATACAGATCTCAGTGCTTAAGGACGGCTTCAATGAAACAACCCACCATGTACTCCTACATGGCCTCTCATCGATACCTTTACCAAATCGTGTTCAACACATTACTCTCATTACCGGCATGATCATTTCACTCTAGCCCATCACCCAGATGAACTAGACCTGACACGACTCTAAGCATAGCAGGCATAGCAAGGTAGGAACAACACATACACATGGCTCAATCAACTCCTACACATGCTAGTGGGTTTCATCTAGTTACTGTGGCAATGACAAGTCATGCAGAGGAAATGGGTTCAACTACCGTAGCACACAGCAGTTTGAATCGCGTTGTCTTAATGCGGTAAAAGAGAGAAGAAGCGAGAACATGGGATTGTATCGATATGATCAAATGGTTGGTTGCTTGCCTGATGGGTCGGTGCACTGATATTGTTCTTCGTTGGGGTAATCACGGTACTCCTCGGGGACAGAACCTGCCGCAGAGAGCACCGATACACAAAGATCACCAAACAATATGCAACAATATGATGCATGCATGAGACATGGCAAAATAAGTGTATTGGACTAATGCAACTAAGATCAGATGGGTTTGAACCATTTTGAATCAAAGATTCAAGTTTCAAACTCATAAATGGCCCTTTTAAGTGCTTTATCTAGTTCTGTACTAAACAGCAGGTTAAGTTGCTTAAACATGCATGAAACCAGTACAGATGGATAGATTGAATTTTTCTGATCATTTTTCATATATAACACTTTGCATTTGGAGCTATGGACTAATTTCTATGATTTTTTGAAGTTTGTGGTATTTCCTGTGCAGAAATAATTCCAGTAAATAAATTACAACGTCAGCATTACGTCAGGATGACGTTAGTGGTCAACGGAACAGTCCAGGTCAAACCTGACTAGTGGGTCCCGTGTGTCAATGTAATTAGTTTAACTAATTATTAGTTAATACTAATCCTAATTAGTTAACAGGGTTGGGCCCCACCTGTCATTGACCCAAGGGGGTCAAACTGGGCCCACCCCTGGTCAAACGAGGGTCAGCGGGGTCAACTCGCCGGCGTTTAGCCACCGGCAAGGCCGAACGCGGCGGCGAGAGTGCATTATTGCGTTCCGGCGACCAAATGAGCGGTGGAGGGCATCTACGCGTGGCTGGGAGCAAGCCGCAGCTCTTGGTGGTGGTGGTTGCGCTCAGGGTGGCCGGAAACGGCGCCGGCGACGACCTTGGCGGTCGCCGGAGTTCGGGTGAGGTTGAACCCGAGGCTACGGCACATGGCAAGGCTCGTGGTGAGGTGCGTTGGCCTCCTGGGGACGAAGCGAGTGTGTTGGACACGGTGGGCGTGGCCGGTGGGTGGCCGGAGTCACGTCGGCGACGAGCTCGGCGGCGGCGTGTGCGGTGAAGCTTCATGTGCGCGCTATGGTGCACGAGAGCGAGAAAGGAAAGGGGGAAAAGGTAGCTGGGCTCACGGCGGTCTCGAGGAAGCAGACGGCGCGGTCGGGGACGAGCTAGTGCGGCGGTGACGGCGAAGGGGATCTCCGGCGATGGCGGATTCGGGCGAGGTCGGTGCAGAGGCCTCGGGGCAAGCGAGCGCTCGGGGCTCGGCTAGCTCCAAGGAGAGGAGGGCGGCGGAGCTCCTAGACACGGTGGCGTGGCGCAGGGACGACGGAGAGCGCGAGTTTGACGGCGGTGCGGGCGCGGCAGCGTCGGCCATGGCGCGGAAGAGCGAGGGAGAGAGACAGGGGGAGAATGGATGTGTCCACGGGGTTCGGGGCGCGACGTGGAGGTCGTACCGGACAGCAGGGCGGCGAGGGGAGGAAGCAGGGTGACGGGCAACTGCGTGGCGCGCGCTGGAGTCGCCGTCGAGCACCTGCCTGCCTGCCTGGCCAAGCCAAGCAGCTCGCTAGAGCGGTTGCTGGGCTGGGCCGGCTAGGTGGGCCGGCTGGTGGGCTGCCAGGTTAGTTCCCTCTCTCTCTCTCTTTTATTTAGGTTTTCTATTTCTTCTGTAACTTTGTGGACTTTCTAAAA
Source organism: Triticum aestivum (assembly GCF_018294505.1). Classification (NCBI taxonomy): domain Eukaryota; kingdom Viridiplantae; phylum Streptophyta; class Magnoliopsida; order Poales; family Poaceae; genus Triticum; species Triticum aestivum. Next base: position 619,239,340 of record NC_057804.1, read on the forward strand.
ATACCTAAGCAACTCCAAAAATCCCCAAACTGCTCATGCCCACTGTTTATAATATAAACAACATGGAACATTTTAGTTTAGGATTATTTGGAAATTTAAAATATTTTATAAATTTTAAATGTCCAAATTCAAATACTTATGATTTAATTCAAAGACCTTAGGATGACCTAGAAAATTGTGCACCACTTTTGGCAGAGGTTCTGAACCAAAACAAAAATGATGGACATTTTAGAAGGGCATTTCAGGTTCATTGAAAATATTTTTAGTAAACCCTAGTTGGATTCAGAGGGGGTTGGGGGTTCTGTCATCCCCATTTCAAGTTTCTGTTGAATGGAATAGACATGATGCAACACTCTAATGCATGAACTAGCTAGCGTGTGACAACTCACCCCCACTCAAAAGAATCTCGTCCCGAGATTTAGGTTCCTCTAGTAAGAAGGCGGGATACTCAAGTCGAAGACGATCCTCCCTTTCCCAAGTTGCTTCCTTCTTAGAATGGTGCGACCATTGAACCTTGAGAAACTTGATATTATGACGTCGAGTGGTACGCTCGGCTTGATCGAGGATACGAACGGGGTACTCTCGATACGTGAGATTATCTTGAAGATCAAGCGTTTCGTGGTCCACTCCACGGATAGGATCTAAGAAGCAACGCCTGAGTTGAGAAACGTGGAAGACATCATGGACTCTGGAGAGATGCGGAGGTAGTTCCAATTGGTAGGCAACTTCCCCTCGTTTAGCGAGAATGCGAAAAGGTCCAATGTAGCGAGGAGCCAATTTGCCTTTGATACCATAACCATGGGCTCCCTTCAGAGGAGTAACCCGAAGGTAAGCCTTCTTGTCAACCTCAAAAGTCATAGCCTTATGTTTTCGGTCACATTGACTCTTTTGACGAGATTGGGCTGTTTTCAACTTTTCACGAACGATGTGAACTTGCTCTTCTGCTTCCTTGATCATGTCCGGGCCAAAGAATTGTCTTTCCCCGGTTTCTGACCAGTTAAGGGGTGTTCGACACCTTCGTCCATAGAGAACTTCAAAAGGGGTTTTACCCAAGCTAGATTGATAGCTGTTGTTATAAGCAAATTCGGCAAATGGAAGGCATTTCTCCCAATCCATTCCGAATGAGATAACAGAAGCTCGAAGCATGTCTTCTAGAATCTGGTTGACGCGTTCTACTTGACCACTTGATTGAGGGTGAAAAGCGGTGCTAAAGGAAAGGCGGGTTCCCATAGCATTTTGGAAACTTTCCCAAAATCGAGAGGTGAAGAGACTTACTCGATCCGAGTTAATTTCCAGTGGAATACCATGGAGGGACACTATTCGGGAGATATACAAGTCTGCTAGCTGACTAGCGGTTATACTCTCGCGAACAGGTAGGAAATGGGCCACTTTGGAAAGACGATCGATAACAACGAAGATAGCATTATTCCCTCTCTTGGACATGGGAAAACCGGTGATGAAATCCATACCAATTTTATCCCATTTCTATTCAGGAATAGCTAAGGGTTGAAGGGTGCCAGCAGGCCGTTGGTGCTCTGCTTTTACACGACGACAGACGTCGCAGTTAGCAATATATTGAGCAATTTCTCTCTTCATCCTAGTCCACTAGAACCTCTAGCGTAGGTCCTGATACATCTTAGTGCTACCGGGATGAATGGTGAGAGGAGATTCATGAGCTTCCTTAAGGATCAATCGCCTCAGGTTTCGCACTTTGGGAACCACTAGACGGTTCCCGAAGTATACGACTCCTTGATCATCAATGGAGAAACAATTTGCAACTCCTTTCTTGATGTTTCTTTTGATACGGAAGTCCCCGGATCTACCTTCTTAGCTTTGATGATCTGATCCATAAGGGTAGGTTTCGCCACCAAGGTGGAAAGAAATCCTTGAGGAACGATGTGAAGATTAAGATTCCGAAATTCCTCATGGAGAAGCGGTTGACTTTGTTGTAACATCAGATTGTTACAATAAGATTTACGACTTAGTGCATCAGCCATGACATTGGCTTTTCCTGGGGTGTAAGTTATCCCTAAGTCAAAATCTGTGATCAACTCGACCCAACGTCTTTGCCTGAGATTCAAATCCGGTTGGGTGAATATGTACTTCAGACTTTGGTGATCGGTGAAGATTTCGCAACGATTACCGAGGAGGTAATGTCGCCAGGTTTTAAGTGCATGGACTATAGCTGCAAGCTCTAGATCATGAGTAGGATAATTTTCCTCATGTGGGTGCAATTGCCGTGAAGCATAAGCAATTACATGACGATCTTGCATAAGAATGCAACCTAGTCCTTGTCGCGAGGCGTCGCAATAGATAACAAAGTCCTTGCAGAAATCTGGTGGTACCAGTACGGGAGCAGATGTCAGGCGTCTTTTCAGTTCCTAAAAGCTGTGCTCACATTGTGGGGTCCACTCGAACTTTTTATCTTTCTTGAGGAGTTCAGTTAGAGGTTTAGCAACCTTGGAGAAGTTCTTGACAAAGCGGCGACAATAGCTCGCCAAGCCAAGGAAACTCCGAACTTGCTTGACCGATTCAGGTGGAGTCCAATTAAGGACGGCTTGAACTCGCTCGGGATTGAAAGCAATACCCTTACCAGAGATTACATGTCCTAGATAGGTCACTTCTGGCAACCAAAATTCGCATTTAGAGAATTTGGCATAAAGGCGATGCTCTCGAAGTTTCATCAACACTAGCCTTAGATGCTCGGCATGTTCTTCCTTGTTCTTGGAGTAGATGTGTATATCATCGAGGTAACCCATGAGGAACTTATCCAAATACTCCATGAAGATTGAGTTCATTAAGCGAGAGAAGGTGGCTGGAGCGTTGGTTAAACCGAAGGACATGACGGTGTACTCGTATTGGCCGTAACAAGTAACAAAGGCCGTTTTAGGAATGTCCCCTTTCCTGATTTTGATTTGATGGTAGCCTAACCTCAAATCCATCTTAGAGAAGACTGAGGATCCAGCGAGCTGATCATACAGATCGTTGATCCTGGGGAGCGGATACTTGATCTTTATTGTGACCAGGTTGACTGGTCGATAATCTACAACCATCCGATCTGTACCATCCTTCCTCTTGACGAAGAGGATGGGACAAGCCCACGGAGACGAACTAGGACGGATGAAACCCTTTTTCAAGGACTCATCAAGTTGTTTCTTAAGCTCTGCTAGTTCTAGTGGTGCCATCTTATAGGGTCTTCTAGAAATTGGAATAGATCCTGGAATGAGATCTATCACGAACTCAACATCTCTGTCAGGTGGAACACCTGGCAATTCTTCTGGAAAGACATCCGGAAAGTCACGGACTACCGGAACGTTTTCGAGGTCTGGCAAAGGACTGGCATTAAGAGAATATAGCTGTCGCTTGGCTACTCGGGTCAAGACATTGACTATCTTTCCCGAAGGATGTGTGAGTTGAACAGTCCTAGAGAAACCATCAATCTTGGCATGATGGGCTGACATCCAGTCCATACCCAAGATGATATTAATATCCGAAGATTTGAGAGCTAGCAATGACGCGAGAAAAACAAGTCTGTCGACTTGAATTTCATTCCCATGGCTTACTCTAGAGGTTTGCCATCTAGAACCAGGAGTAGAAATTTCCATGGTGGAAGGCATGTCACAGAATGTGGTGTTATGCAAACGAGCATAGTTTTCGGATATGAATGAATGAGATGCTCCAGTATCGAAAAGAACAGATGTCGGGTGGCAATTAACAAGGAGCGTACCGAGAACGACGTTGGGATCCTCCTGATCCTCTTCACCAGAGATACAGTTGACATGGCCACGTGCAGCGGTGGCCGGCTTGGCATAGAACACTTTCCCTGTCGGCTTGCCACGGCCAACAACTTTTCCAGACTAGTTGGGGTTGGTCTGGGGACACTCGCGCAAGTAGTGGCCCGATTCCCCACACTTGAAGCATGTCACGAAACTGGTGCGTGGAGGAGCATTGTTGGTTGGACCACCATAGGGCTTAGCTGGTGCATACTGTTGAGCTGGGCGAGGCGCCTGATAGGATGGCCTCTGTGTGAACCTGGGTGGCAGGGCAGTGTTAGGCACCCACACCCGACGCTTCTGAGGACCAGCACCGGACGAGGAACCCATGTCACGGCCATGCTTGCGTGTTGCTTCATAATCAGTCTGACCAGACTCAGCACTGATGGCCTTGTTAACAAGCTTCTGAAAAAATGTGCACTCATGCAGACGGAGGTCACGACGAAGCTCAGGGCTAAGTCCCTTGCGGAACCTTGCCTGTTTCTTGGCATCGGTGGAAACTTCCTCAGTTGCATAACGTGCTAGGTTACCGAACTCCCTGCTGTATGCATCCACAGAGAGTCTACCTTGAGTGAAACTGCAGAACTCTTGACGTTTACGGTCCATAAGACCCTCCAGAATGTGATGTTCACAGAAAGCCTCGCTGAATTCAGCCCAAGTAGTGACCTGGCCCGCTGGGCGCATGGCTCCGTAGTTCTCCCACCAAAGACTGCCGGGACCTTCGAGATGATATGCAGCAAATGTGACCTTATCAGCCTCAGCTACGAGTGCAGAGCGCAGCTTGTGAGTAATACTGCGAAGCCAGTCATCGGCGTCGAGAGGCTCGACGGAGTGGTGGAAGGTGGGTGGATGTAACTTGATGAAGTCACCAAGCGACACCAAGTTATTCCTCTGATGTTGTGCTGTGTTCTGCTCGATGCGCTCTAACAAACGGTTGGTCTCCCGCTTGTTTCTCTCAGCCTCCAGCATAACCTCGGCCAGAGAAGGAGGGTGAGGCAGGTTTGCTTCCCCAACTCTGCTGCCTTCGGCCTGCTCCGAGGGAGCAAGGTTGTTGCCGGTATTAACCATCCTAGGAAAACAAGACAATGGTTTAGTCCAGGATGACAAGATTCTGACATAGAAATGCAGAATGTAAAGAATATCTCGGAATGCAAGATGATCATCCGTATGACATGGTAAATACAGAAACTGCTACATTTATTCCATCATCATACACACCATACAAGGTTTAGTACAAGACCAAACGGAGTACAACTGCGGTGAAAGGAAGATTACATCTCATCGGAGGCATCCCAAGCTCCTATACATTATTTTTCTACACCTACGGAAAGTGGTACACACTAAGTCATATCCCATGAGTCAGGCAGGACGGTGGATGATATAACTATTACATTACTAGTGATACTACTACTAACTCAGACAGCTCCGTAGTAGTCCTCGTAGAAGTCACCTCCATAGCCTGGAAGCTCAACGTGATCATCCGGAAACAGACGGTCCCGTGGAGCTTGTGGACCATAGGGGCTAGGATGAGGTCTTGGACCAACAAACGGTGGCCTACGGGGACCATGGGGTGGGGTGATGCCTCCCACATCACGCCAATCCACCATGTCTGGCAGAGCAGATCTCACAGGGTACAGATCCCTCATATCCATATATCCAGCTTGCACAGCCGCTGCAAACTGAGTCAAGGTGGCCCAATGATCAGCACGGGTGTTGAAAAGCTCCAGCCTCAAGGCACGGTTTTCACGGTCCTTGTCCTCAAGCAACTGTGCAGTGGTGCGGGTTAGTGAGTCCTCCTGAGTGGAGTCAGCATAGATAGCCTGGAGATACCCTTGTGCTCCCGGGAGTGAAGCTGGCATATATCGGAAGTCGGTGTTTCGAAGCAACCCAGTCCTGACTCGCATGATGGTCATCATAGAGTAGGCAGCATCCTGCACAGCCATCTCAATAGTAACCCCAAGTCCATAGGAACAGTGAAGGGGCTCGGTAGATCCAGGATAAGAAGGAAATATCCTCACAGTGCAGAAATATTGGCTTTGATTAAAGTCTCGGAATTGCTCTTCGACCGTGTACTCGGGATACCAACGATATCCAGCCTCAGTCATTACCCGCACCAACATGGCAGCATGGCCGGGTACATCTAGGCATCGAGTCAGGCGAACCACTTGATTCAGAGGACGGGAAGCCATCTGGAACATGATATAATACAAAGGTATTAGAATTTCTAGCAGAATTTGGACATCATAACGGATGTAAATGCTCAAAAAGGATTTTGAGACATTTTGCAAAGAATTGCGTAGACACTCAACAACATCATATCAAGGTTCTGGGTCCATCTTAGCAACATAATGGGGTAGTAGAACTGAACTAGGCTTGTAACCATCAAACCTATAAGGTACTACTGATTAGTAACACGTGAACCTAATAGACAGAAGAGATCCTAATTCCTTAACCCCCGGTGGAAGAATAGACTGACTCAGATCAGAATGCCATGAGGTAAAGGAGTAAAAAGAGCCTTACGTTCCATCCCACAATCAATTCCCCTACATATAACTAAAGCATTTCTAGACTGAACATCGGCCAGTTTGGCTTGGAGAACCTACAGGCAGTCCGGCTCTGATGCCAACGCTGTCAGGACCCCGACTCAATGCCACATCGATCTAGCATGTAACACCTCATATCACTTTGCGGCCTCACGCACGGTATTCCCATGGGTGTCGCCTTACCTTTGCCCGGGACCGTTTGCGCCTTTTGGCACACGTATATGATAGTGTTGCTAGCATCCATATGATAAGGAGCCCGGGCTGACATGGCTAGTCATGAACCCAAAGTGGCACAAACTTACAGGACAGGCATCCATGACCCAACATCGAACGTGTCGGTCATCAATGAGTGAATCCGGGCTATAGCGCTGGGCTAGCAGGACTCCGGTAAACCGGGCTGTAGCGGGCTAACAGGACTCCGGTATCCATCGCGTGACATTTCCCCGAAGGGACAGACACAGGAACGAAGAAGGACACATGCCGGCCAGCCTAAGTGTTCCGGAGCAGTAGCAAGCTACCATGGCTCAGTGGAAGCACTAGGAGACATTTCCCGGTAAGAGAGGCTACTAAGGATAAACAACTAGATAGTCAGACCCCACACATACCAAGCATTTCAATCATACACACAATATGCTCGATATGTGCAAATACAACAAGGCATCACAACATGACTCTATAATACAAGTACTTTATTTAGAGGCTCGGAGAGCCATACATATCATACACACAAGTACGGGTCACACGACCCAGCATTCAAGTCATATAGACATACAAGCCAACAGTGGAAGTAACTTGTCTGAGTACAGACAACTAGTAAAATAAAAGAGGCTTGGGTAAGCCTAGCTATACTACATGGTCCTTCACAAGCTCAGGATCACCACCTGCGCCTCAGTCTACTCATCGATGTCAACGTCTACGAAGAACCCGTCAGAAGGGGTTGTAGCATCTTCTGTAAAATGTAAATAAAAGCAACATGAGTACAAAGGTACTCAGCAAGACTTACATCAGATCCTACATACATGCACATTATCAAGAAGGATTGGTGGGGTTATTGCAGCAAGCCAGCTTTGACTCTTGGCTAAACTATCCTACGAGACTCCAACTTGAAATGGTTTTGCGCACTCGAGTCCACTACTCACCACTTCAATACACCACCAACGATCCACCTCCGTCATCCTACGGAAGAGCGATCCTCGGCACTCACGCTTATCTTGAGGCTTTTAGTAGTATCCATTTACTTGTCTATGAACTGTATAGGCAACCAAGTAGTCCATTACCGCGGACGGGGCTATTCGAATAGATGATGTTAACCCTGCAGGGGTGTACTTCTTCATACATGCTCTCACCACTTACCGCCGTTTACACGACATGTGCTCGTCAACCTTCAAGCGGAAGCCCAACATGTGTGTCGGCCATGACCTACCTAAACACCTAAGTCTCTAGTACAGGTTTATCGCCTATTCAGGTTTCATCCGCAGGGGTCCGGCCGAGGTTTCCACATACGGCCCCGAACAATGTGTACAGGGTTCCGAGACACCTAACGGGTGCCCGGTATACCCGGCCACGTACCTACCGCATCACAGCCCACCCCGTGGGTCAGTGCTGTCCACGGCCTCCAGTAGGCTACAAACACCAGAAACTACTTGCAACTCCTGGACAGAGGACTAGGGTGAATAAGAAGCCGAGAGGGTCCATTTGTTTCGGGCCCAATGCATGGTAGTAGCTGAATCTTAAATCACACATACAGATCTCAGTAGCTGAATCTTAAAACCCACCATGTACTCCTACATGACCTCTCATCGATACCTTTACCAAATCGTGTTCAACACATTACTCTCATTACCGGCATGATCATTTCACTCTAGCCCATCAACCAGATGAACCAGACCTGACACGACTCTAAGCATAGCAGGCATAGAAGGTAGGAACAACACATACACATGGCTCAATCAACTCCTACACATGCTAGTGGGTTTCATCTAGTTACTGTGGCAGTGACAGGTCATGCAGAGGAAATGGGTTCAACTACCGTAGCACACAGTAGTTTGAATCACGTTGTCTTAATGCAGTCGGTACACTGAAGCGAGAACATGGGATTGTATCAATATGATCAAATGGTTGGTTGCTTGCCTGATGGGTCGGTGCACTGATATTGTTCTTCGTTGGGGTAATCACGGTACTCCTCGGGGACAGAACCTGCCGCAGAGAGCACCAATACACAAACAGCACCAAACAATATGCAACAATATGATGCATGCATGAGACATGGCAAAATGAGTGTATTCGGCTAATGCAACTAAGATCAGATGGGTTTGAACCATTTTGAATCAAAGATTCAAGTTTCAAACTCATAAATGGCCCTTTTAAGTGCTTTATCTAGTTCTGTACTAAACAACAGGTTAAGTTGTTTAACCATGCATGAAACCAATACAAATGGATAGATTTGATTTTTCTGATCATTTTTCATATATAACACTTTGCATTTGGAGCTACAGACTAATTTCTATGATTTTTTGAAGTTTGTGGTATTTCCTGGAATTTCCTGTGTAGAAATAATTCCAGTAAATAAATTACTACGTCAGCATTATGTCAGGATGACATCAGTGGTCAACGGAACAGTCCAGGTCAAACCTGACTACTGGGTCCTGTGTGTCAGTGTAATTAGTTTAACTAATTATTAGTTAATACTAATCCTAATTAGTTAACAGGGTTGGGCCCCACCTGTCATTGACCTAGGGGGGTCAAACTGGGCCCACCCGTGGTCAAACGAGGGTCAGCAGGGTCAACTCGCCGGCGTTTAGCCGCCGGCGAGGCCGAACGCGGCGGCGAGAGTGCATTAGTGCGTTCCGGCGACCAAATGAGCGGTGGAGGGCATCTACGCGTGGCTGGGAGCAAGCCTCAGCTCTTGGTGGTGGTGGTTGAGCCCGGGGTGGCCGGAAACGGAGCCAGCGACGACCTTGGCGGTCGCCGGAGTTCGGGTGAGGTTGAACCCGAGGCTACGGGACACGGCGAGGCTCGTGGTGAGGTGCGTTGGGCTCCTAGGGACGCAGTGAGTGTGTTGGACACGGTGGTGTGGCCGGCGGGTGGCCGGAGTCACGTCGGCGATGAGCTCGGCGGCGGCGTGTGCGGTGAAGCTTCATGTGCTCGCTGTGGTGCACGAGAGCGAGAAAGGAAAGGGGGAAAAGGTAGCTGGGCTCACGGCGGTCTCGAGGAAGCAGACGGCGCGGTCGGGGACGAGCTGGTGCGGAGGTGACGGCGAAGGGGATCTCCGGCGATGGCGGACTCGGGCGAGGTCGGTGCAGAGGCCTCGGGGCAAGCGAGCGCTCGGGGCTCGGCTAGCTCGAAGGAGAGGAGGGCGGCGGAGCTCCTGAACACGGTGGCGCGGCGCAGGGACGACGGAGAGCGCGATTTCACGGCGCTGCGGGCGCGGCAGCGTCGGCCATGGCGCGGGAGAGCGAGGGAGAGAGGCAGGGGGAGAATGGATGTGTCCACTGGGTTCGGGGCACGACGTGGAGGTCGTACCGGACAGCAGGGCGGCGAGGGGAGGAAGCAGGGCGACGGGTAGCTGCGTGGCGCGCGCTGGAGTCGCCGTCGAGCACCTGCCTGCCTGCCTGGCCAAGCCAAGCAGCTCGCTGGAGTGGTTACTGGGCTGGGCCGGCTAGGTGGGCCGGCTGGTGGGCTGCCAGGTTAGTTCCCTCTCTCTCTCTTTTATTTAGGTTTTCTATTTCTTCTGTAACTTTGTGGACTTACTAAAAATACCTAAGCAACTCCAAAAATCCCCAAACTGCTCATGCCCACTGTTTATAATATAAACAACATGGAACATTTTAGTTTAGGATTATTTGGACATTTAAAATATTTTATAAATTTTAAATGTCCAAATTCAAATACTTATGATTTAATTCAAAGACCTTAGGATGACCTAGAAAATTGTGCACCACTTTTGGCAGAGGTTCTGAACCAAAAACAAAATAATGGACATTTTAGAAGGGCATTTCAGGTTCATTGAAAATATTTTTAGTAAACCCTAGTTGGATTCAGAGGGGGCTGGGGGTTCTGTCATCCCCATTTCAAGTTTCTGTTGAATGGAATAGACATGATGCAACACTCTAATGCATGAACTAGCTAGGGTGTGACACAACAAGTGGGAGAATACCAGCAGAGGAACCCTAAATTCCCCACCATTGAACCGCCTCGACGAGCTTGGCGGCGGGTACCTCTCCCCCCCCCTCTCTCTCTCTCACACACACACATTCTTGATCTGGATCAGGGTGAGCGGGCGGAAATTAAAATGAAAAAATAATTAGAAAAACAAAGGTGGGACCGATCACGCGACAATAAGAGAAGCCCCACGTGTGACAGAAAGTCAAGCACACATCTCAACACAAATCGACGGACAAAAAACCCAACTAAAACTATAAAGCGGACTTTTGGAGCATGGGTGCATTGGAGCACGTTTTTTAAAGCCCTAAAAACCAGTTCTTATAAGTTTTGAAAAGAAATAATTTTTTACATGAATATGGATGCATGTGGTCTAAGTACATGTCAAATTTTCTTCAATAATATGTTGTATTGTAAGCTGCACAAAAAAGAAAAAATTACGGCCACAAAATCCACAATAAACAAGCCCATATAAAAAAATGTCTTTTTGTGTCTCGCACATGCAAGCACATATATTCATGAAAATTTGCACAGTTATAGTGCACTAATATACCCGCATGTACACAATTGTTTTGGAATAATTGAAGCGGTAAAAATCCTATTTTTTTTATTTAAAAAAGGGGCTCAATGTTCCAGTGCTCCAAAGACATTATTCGACTGATTTTTTTGGGTAAATGGCATTAACATTTTTGTAAATCATGAGGACAATTGTTAAGTGTTAAAACTCCTTAGAAAATGTCACAATGATTTTTTTCATTCGACAACATTTTTAAAAAGGGATAATTAGATTTATGCCTCTAGTTGTGTCCCACTCGTCTGTTTTACCCCTATTTCCCAAAAGTCACCGGTTCTGTTCAACTCACTTTGCTCCTCTTATGCTTTTGCCCTTTGACCGTTTGACCATCAGTTTGAAAACTTCATAACAAATTCATACTAAATCAGAAAAATGCAAATAAGATACCAAAATGTTCAGAAAACATCACCTATATGTCAGTGTCATTTGCATTCATGAAAAAAGTGTTGGAAAGTGCACATCCGAGTTTTTAGCTCTTTTGATACCACCATGAATAGTAAACTCTAATGGAATTGAAAAAAAAAATCTAAAAAATATGGTGGCAAAGAACGACAAATGTTCTAAGTGCTTGCTGGTGAAACTTTCATGGCAAAAAAATAATCTATTTTGGAGTGCTGATTGTTTTTTTTGCTGCGGCACCCACGAATGTTATTTCCTGATGAAACTTAGCAGGCACTTAAAACATTTGTCATTCTTTGCTATTCATGGTGGTAGACTAAGAGTAAAACTCAGATGGACACTTTCCAACACTTTTTTCATGAATGCAAATGACCCTGACATATAGGTGATATTTTTTGAACATTTTGGTATCTTATTTGCATTTTTCTGATTTAATATGAATTAGTTATGAAGTTTTCAAACTGACGGCCAAACAGTCAAAGGGGAAAAGCATAAGAGGAGCAAAGTGACTTGGACAGAATCGGTGACTTTTGGGAATTAGGGGTAAAACAGACGAGTGGGACACAATTACAGGCATAAATCTAATTATCCATTTTTTTTTAAAAAAAGTGAACATCATTTATATTGCATGAAAATTTGCTAAAAGTGTCACAAACATATTTTTGTAACACATGAATATTTTTTACATGTGATGAAGATTTTTTTAATGATATGAATAATTTTACAAACTGCGCGAACAATGTTTTACATTTTATGTATTTTTTAAATTGTCACAAACAATGTGGTTAAACTCGTGACAATTTTTTAAATGTCATGAATATTGTTTTCAATGGTAAAACATTTTTCAAAATTTGCATGAAGAAAGATTTTACAGTCTAAGAGCATTTAAAAATCTTCATTTTTGCGCGATAAGTTTTCATAATTTGTCCTAGTGCGCCCTCTGATTCCATGTCTGTTCCACAACACTTAGGTGTTGGTAGGATCTACTGATCATAATTACCGAGCCGAGCATTACCGATCGTACGTACTGGTAGGGGAACAACAGTGTTGAACAAGAGTTTAACTATCCATGTGTGACTCACCTACCAAGTGTCCAAGATGAAGACTAACATTGCGCTACCTGGAGATGCCATTGCCCCTGTCTTATTGCATGTGCCTATTAGTGTTCAAATTGGTCACACTTGGTTATTTCAGACAACTTCACATCTAATATGAACACGAAAGCAAGTTGCAAATCTCATAAAGTGTTTAATATCACAATTTAAATGGTATGAGCCACACAATCCCACTTGTTTTTTAATTGCTGGTGTGGATAGTTTCTGCTAGAGCGCTCATCGAACTTAGAAAGAAAATTAGTTTTTCCTACATTGAAAAAAGTGGTGTTTCTTGTGGAGCGGTTATTTGCTCGCACCTCCTCTAATTCACATCCATATAAATGGTATGAGCCGCAGCATCCCAAATTTCTCTTAGAGGCTTCACTATCTCCATCTACAACATCCATATGCACAATTTGTAATCTATACAATCTTCTTTACTAAGCAGGCAAGCAGCCATCAATCCATACCACTGCAAAAATAAAATAAGCAAGCAATCATACAAAATTTTAACTACATGCCATCAACATCAATCACTACATGTTTGTACCATCCAAATCAGCATACAATTTAACAAACAAGTAAGCATATAATTTTTTGACAGTGCTAAACGGAGAAGAAAGGCGAAGCAAAGATATGAGAGGGAGAGACGATGAGACAGAGAGGGACATAGAGGTGGAGACATAGAGGCATGGGACGAGAGGACCTCACCAGCAACGGCGAGGCTGCCTCGGGCGAAGAGCCACCTCCTACAGGGCAGACGGGACGGGGCGGCGGGCGTGAAGGTGACGGGGATGGCAGCGGATAGGATAGTGTGGCGGCGTAGGGGACCTACCGTTGGGATGCCTTTGGGTCGGAGCAGCCGGCTGGCGGCGTGAACCCTAACTCAGGTCGAGTGCTTGTGGGTGGGGACGAACGAGTGTGGGGAGTGAACACGAGCCTTCTCGCTAGATTCTTTCGTTTTAGGACTCGCTCGCTTGGCCTGAGTAGCATTTTGGTTGTAAATAGGATGTCCAATAGAGGTAGTCGTTGGAATCATTTTCTTTTGAGGGGCTGGTGAGAATCATGAGAAACACCGACTCTAGATGATACTAAAATGCACTATGATTCATGAATGATTCTAACCAACTCAAGATACTTTGATTCTTCAGTTTGATTTGGCGATGATACTAAAATGCACCGTGATTCTCCATAGTTGAGTCAAAAGAACCCGACCCTAGTATCTTGAGTCAAAAGAAAAAACAGATGCATGCTCGCCAATTTCCTCCTACTGTATTAATATTTTTTACGTTTCTCACATGCAAGCATGTATATTCATGAAAAATTGCATAGTTATAGTACACTAGTATGCCCGCTTGTACACAATTTTTTGTAATTTTTCAGGCCATAAAATCCTTTTTTATGTTCTTCGACTGAAACTACATGTTTTTACCGATTACTTGCGGCATAGCAAATTCGGGATGGTAGCAATACAAGTTACTAAAATTTTAACACGAGCAACAGATAAGCATGTGACACATGACACCAAAATAAAGATTATTCAAATTACATGTATAAGAAACTAAATTTGCAAAATAATTTTGTAAGTGCAAAAACTAACGCACGCTATGCATTTGAAACAAAAGTACATCTAGTCACGAGTTCAAAAGCATCAATGTTTAAAACTAACATCAACTTGCTACAACCGTAACTTACCAGCATAGTCCTGATGTCTGAAGGAGTCAAACACAACTTGAAGCTATCAAGAACATGAGTAGTGTCAACATAGTCCTCATATACACGCGCATACACTCACCCCTATGAACACACACACACACACCATACCCCTATGAGCACCTCAGAAAGACTGAGCCGACATATCATTTTGAAATTTACAAAGTCATCATAGGCCCCTCGTCGTCGACGGGAACGTCTCCTCCCACTGAATGCGCATCATCAGAAATTTTGAAATAAATCGTGAAATAGATGCGAGCACTTGGACTTGAACCCTGGTGGGCTGGTGATACCACAATCCCTCTAACCATCCAACCACATGTTGGTTCACTTCTACCGGAAAACATAACACACACGAACTTATCTAGCCAACAAGACAACTCCTAAAGCATAGACGAACAGATCTAGCCACTTGTACCCAAAAACATAAACAAAAAAAGATATTCAAATCTCTCATACTAAACTGGGGAACAACCCATAGAAATCACCGCCTAACACACTAACTACACATAGAAATAGTAAATCCAAACCAGTAAAAAATTGTAACAAAAAACATAGAGTAGTCAAATCAAACCTCGATGCCTCCGTTTGCAAGACTTCACGCCGTCGACAACAAGTGGGAGAATACCAGCAGATGAACCCTAAATTCCCCACCGTTGAACCGCCTCGACGAGCTTGGCGGCGTGTACCTCCCCCCCTCTCTCTCTCACACACATAGTATTGATCTAGATCAGGGTGAGCGGGTGGAAATTAAAGTGAAAAAATAATTAGAAAAACATAGGTGGGACCGATCACGCGACAATAAGAGGCGCCCCACGCGTGACAAAAAGTCAAGCACACATCTCAACACAAATCGACCGACAAGAAAGCCAACTAAAACGATAAAACGGACTTTTGGAGCATGGGTGCATTGGAGCACGTTTTTTAAAGCCCTAAAAACCGGCGCTTATAAGTTTTGAAAAGAAACAATTTTTTACATGAATATGCATGCATGTGGTCTAAGTACATGTCAAATTTTCTTCAATAATATGTTGTATTGTAAGCTGCACAAAAAAGACAAAATTACGGCCACAAAATCTACAATAAACAAGCCCATTTAAAAAAAATGACTTTTTGTGTCTCTCACATGCAAGCACGTATATTCATGAAAATTTGCGCAGTTATAGTGCACTAATATATCCGCATGTACACAATTGTTTTGGAATAATTGAAGCGGTAAAAATCCTATTTTTTTATTTAAAAAAGGGGCTCAATGTTCCAGTGCTCCAAAGACATTATTTGATTGAAACATTTTTCGTAAATGGTATTAACATTTTTTTTAAATCATGAGGACAATTGTTAAGTGTTAAAACACTTTGTTAAAAAATGTCACAACAATTTTTTTCAATCGTACAACATTTAAAAAAAACATGAACATCATTTATATTGCATGAACGTTTGCTAAAAGTGTCACAAACATATTTTTGTAAAACATGAATATTTTTTACATTAGATGAAGATTTTTTTTAATGATATGAATAATTTCACAAACTACACGAACAATGTCACAGACAATGTGTTTAAACCCGTGACAATTTTTTAAATGCAATGAACATTGTTTTGAATGGTAAGAACATTTTTCAAAATTTGCAAGAAGAAAGATTTTACACTCTATGAGCATTTAAATATTTTCATTTTTGCGTGATAAGCTTTCCATAATTTGTCCCAGTGTGCCCTCTGATTCCATGTCTGTTCCACAACACTTAGGTGTTGGTAGGATCTACTCATCATAATCACCGAAGCGAGCATTACCGATCGTAATGGTAGGGGAACAACAGAGTTGAACGGGAGTTTAACTATCCATGTGTGACTCACCTACCAAGTGTCCAAGATGAAGACTGACATTGCGTTACCTAGAGATGCCATTGCCCCTGTCTTATTACATGTGCCTAACGGTGATCAAATTGGTAACACTTGGTTATTTCAGACAACTTTGCGTCTAATATGAAAACGAAAGCAAGTTGCAAATCTCATAAAGTGTTTAATATCACAATTTAAATGGTATGAGCCACCCAATCCCACTTGCTTTTTAATTGCTGGTCTGAATAGTTTCTCCCAGAGCGCTCATTAAACTTAGCAAGAAAATTAGTTTGTCCTACATTGAACAAAGTGGTGTTTCTTGTGGAGCGGTTATTTGCTCGCACCTCCTCTAATTCACATCCATATAAATGACATGAGCTGCAGTATCCCAAATTTCTCTCAGAGGCTTCACTATCTCCATCTACAACATCCATATGTGCAATTTTTAATCTATACGATCATCTTTACTAAGCAGGCAAGCAGCCATCAACCCATACCATTGCAAAAATCATAATAAGCAAGCAATCTACAAAATTTTAACTACATGCCATCAACATCAATCACAACCTGTTTGTACCATCCAAATCAGCATACAATTTAACAAACAAGTAAGCATATAATTTGTTGACAGTGCTAAACGGAGAAGAAAGGTGAAGCAAAGATATGAGAGAGAGAGATGATGAGATAAAGATGGACATAGAGGAGGAGACATAGAGGCATGGGACGAGAGGACCTCACCAGCAACAGCGAGGCTGGCTCGGGCGAAGATCCACCTCCTACAGGGCAGACGGGGCGGGACGGCGTGCGTGAATGTGACGGGAATGGCAGCGGATAGGACTGTGTGGCGGCGTAGGGGACCTGCCATTGGGATGCCTTTGGGTCGGAGTAGCCGGCTGGCGGCGCGAACCCTAACTCAGGTCGAGTGAACCTAACCATAGTTCTAACTGCATCCAATTTACAGTGTACCTAAAATAAACTGAATAACACACAAACAACACCTAAAATCAACTAAATCCGCTAATTTTAAAACTAATCTAAGTAATGTCAACCCTAGGGAATAGGAAAACAAAGCACAACATCTGACACTTGTACTACATCTGACAGGAGAGAGCAATATGAACCCTAACCCTATCAACACAATGGAATGGAGAATGGGAAGGGGAAGAGCAAAGAGAAGGCGATCTCACTATACGCCGCCGATGGATGAAGCAATGTGGTGGCTTCCAGTCGGATTGGCCTTCACTGTCATGGTGAAGGATCTAGCCGCCGCGTATTCCACCGAATACTGTACCTCCGCATTGGGCGTCGCCTTGCTAGGGTTTGAGCTCCTGCAGAGCTTGCCGCCCGGGTCGGGATCTGCATCGCCTGCACCATTGCCGGGAGGCCCGCCGCCGCCAACATCGCCTGCTTTCACCGGAGTAGCCATCTGCATAAGCGACGCGAGGAGGAGGAGAGAGCGGGCGGGGGCCACAGGGGGGAACAAGGGGAATATCGGGCAGACGGGGGGGGGGGGGGGGGGACGAACAGAGGGGGTGATCGAGGCAGCCGGCACCGTCTCATGCCGTCTAAGGGTTGTTTGGACGGCCGACAGTGCCACGTACGCAAAAAAGGGCCCCACCTGTCATAAACTAGCTTAACTGACCCCGATCCGCCGATCAGTGTTTTCTGCAAAAAGATTACCGAAGACATGGTGTTTTCTGCAAAAAAATGTATTGTAGTGGTTTTCGTAAACCTAACCTTCAAACTAGTAGTTTTCTTCAATTTACTCAATATAAACCGAAATACATATCCATTAAGCTTGACATAAACATCCGAGCGGACTGACGCTTCATCAACTCTGTCATTATCAGGGTTCAGGCAGTTCCATTCTCCCTCGATGCTTGCCTAAAGTAGACTGGTGCAGTAGAGCACAAAGTCGTCCAATAGCGCGGGCAAAAGAATCAGGTATGGCGAGGTGGCCACACAAAGGCCGGAGTTGCGAGCAATACCCATCGATGGACACCTACCTCATGGCTCTAGTATAAGAATAAACAAGGCATTTCATCCAACCAAAGAAGTCCATGCACACATGTGAAGGATACGTTGCATTGACCAGCGCATAGCTGCAGATGGAAGATCTCGAATGTCAGTATTCATGGATCTAAGGGCATCTCCAAGGGCGACCCACAAATTTCCTCCGGCATTCGTCCGCGGAGACGGATACTAGTTTGCGGAGAGAGGATGCCGGAGGCTGTCATCCAACGCTGTCCCCATACATTTCAAACACTTTATGAATAAATAAGACGAAATTCATGCAAATACGACGTATTTCATTAAAATTTGGACATAATTTACATAAAAAGGTTCCGTTTAACTAAAACTTTATAAAAAACCTAAACTCTATACCGGACGACAACCTCGTACGTGTGGCCACCCTGTCTCGCCGCACCGTCGTCGTCGTCTATGCCCTGCCGCCGCCGTCGTCGTCTATGCCCTGCCGCCGTCGTCGTCGTTGTCCCTCCAGCGGCGCAAGGTTTTAGAAGGGCCGCGGCAGCCTTGGTCGGCTACTGCCCGCCACTCGTGGTGTAGCCGCTCCGCCTCCTGCTTCGTGGTGCGAAGTGCCGCCGCAGCCAGTGCCGACAGCACAAGCGGAGCCCTGGCTGCAGCCTTGCCCTTACCGGCGTCGGAAGTCTTGCTAAGAGACTACTCCTTGCCGTCCTTGGCATTCTCGATGTCGAGGCGGTGGTGGCGTCCATCTCACTAGTGGTGATCAAACAGCCGAGGGCCCACGCGGCGGCCGGTGTTGCGCCGGTCGTACCACACATGCTGACGTGCCGCCCGCTCCTCCCCGGAGATGACGACCCTCGACCCCAAGGGGTCACTAACACCGCCGCCTCTGAGGTAATGGCTGATGCGGCCACGTGCCTTATGGTCGCAGAAGCTCCTCGACGGCTTGGCAGCGGATCCAGCGGGGCGGTGAGTCAGACCCGCTAATGCGCGTGTATCAGCTATGTGCCGGTGGCGACGAGGGCTTGTCCTTCATGCGGCTTCGAATCTGGATGTCGCAACCGCAGCAGGGATGATGGTGATGAGCCCATCTGACAGAGCGAGTGCTATGTCATTATCTCCATTTGATGGAAGAATTCTTCGTCCATCAGAGCCACCTCCGCGAGGAGGCGCGGTCGCTGCTCTAGCTACTACTGGTTCTCCGCATCGCCAGAGAAGAGGACGATCTCCTCCTTGTCAGAGGAGTCGGCTGCCGTGGACAGCAAGGGGCCCGGAGAGCACGGGCGCCGTCACCAAGATACACCCGAGGATGAATTCCTACCGCCATTGCCTGCCGGCTGGGACCACCACGACTTCGGCATCACCGCTGTTGGAGGAGGGGCTCAGATAGGTAGTGGACGGGCACGGAGAGGAGGAGGCGATCGTGGAGAGGGAGATGCGAATGTGCATCACCGGAGCATGGCTTATATAGCCGTAACACCTCACTTCAATGCGGCGAAGCGGCCTGAGTTAGTACCTCGGGAAGCTGCGTCCGCATTGAAGTGGCAGCTGCCGAGAGGTCATGCTGGTCAACACCGCCCTCCCACCGATCACATCATGTGACATCAATGCCGTCCACTGCATGCTAGGGACGGCATGAATGCGGCATGGTAAGCGGTGCATGCATCGAAAGGAAAGCGCGGGAGGGGCGGGGTGGGAGTTTTGGGTGGGCCAGGACGGTCAGAAGCAGGCGCGGCAGCGGTCTGTAATCCCACAAAGCCTCCCCACATTTGTCTTTGGTTTGCGGAAGAAAGTACGTTCGGACCGCGCCGTGGACCGATACACGACCAAGTTTGATGGCTTTCGTGGTTCAAACGTATGCTGGTGGTTTAAGGGTCGCTGTTGGAGATGCCCTATGGGCAGGATATCTACTATGTGTACATCCTTGTTTTGAGCTTGGTATGCTGCCTTTGGCATGAAGACAGTGACTCTGGCTGGTAAACGTATTTTGAAGAAAACTCAGTCAGGATAGTATACCAAAATTTTGATCGATGTGATTGTTGTGGTAACTTAACCTTTCAAGCTTTTCATTTTGACAACTCTTCTAGAGAATGACAGGCACTTGGTATAGCTACTTGAATATAGCAATATACATGTGTAACAGTGTAAGGCTTGCATCTGCCAATGAAGTGCACTCATTATATTGGATAGTATAGGGTTTGTCTCAACTGAATACATGCACAGATTTTCAGCCACTTTTGATCTGACCGTACGACAAAAAACATGTGATTGTTTCTTTCTTTCAGTCAACTATGGTCTAGCCAGTTCATAGAAAAGTCAATGAAACTTCTATTGGTTTCAGTAGATTTTTTCCGTGTGCCTGTTGTATTAGATTTGTAGCCGCTGCATGAAAAAAAGCGTGTGAGATGCACACAATCTTTTCCACTGAATAAGCACATTCAAAATCACAGATCCCCACTAGTTGTGATGCACACAAACTAGAAAGTTGATCCTTCAAATCAACAAAGCATCATGATTTGTAACACGAGAAAGTAATGAATGAACTAAAATCAAATATAAAACATAAGAGACGTTCACAAGATCATGATCATGAAAATAGCATGACAATATAACATGAACAAAGACAAAAACAACATAGAAGTTGAGTACATGACACCAACATCCAAAAGTGAAACTAGAAGTTCTGTACATGACACAAATGGAGTTAAAGAAGGCTTCGAAACTAGTATAAGTACAATGTCTTGATACCCAAATAATATGACCCAAACATGATGAATCCTTTGAGAGCTGAATCAAAGAAAACTGCGATTCCTGCTACCACTGAAGACTCCGATTTCGAGGGACCTGAAACGGAGTTGCTTGTTTTGTGCCATGGACATGGGAAGGCCGCAGAGAGGTGTGTTGCTTTCGAAGGAATCCACACAGATAGGAGGTTTCTTTGTTGTGCTAAGAAGGTATATCGTCATTTTTTTCTTTGGATTTGTACTGTGGAGGCAACAATTGCAGTTTATTGTTAAGTTTTGTTATATTGTTAAGTTAGGACAGTGGATCACAAGTAATTGTTTACTCTGGAAGCATCTTTTCCCCTTGGTCTGGCCACATGGTTAAGTTAGGACATTTTGTTTAGTGTAGCATGCTATTAATAATTTAAGACAAAATATGCATGGGTTACTGGAGTAGGACAGAGGATGCATTTTGTTTAGTCTGGCATGTTAGGTCTTTTTGGTTGCTTTTGTTTACATTAGAGCAGACTTCAAAGCATCATCAAAGGTTATTTGATTGCTTTTGTTTACTTTAGAGCAGGACATCATTATTTACTTTAGGAAAAGTTTAAGTAGTCCTCTCTTCAGCTTGCAAGCTCTAAATTTGAGGATAGTATTTAAATAATGTAGCATGTAATCAATTTAAACAATCTTGCTTGGAAGCACTCTAGTGTATTTGTTTATGTTAATTCTGGTTTTTTAGGAAGATAAAAACTGTGGACTAGTTGAATGGATTTATCCAGCTTGGCCAAATACCCTTGAGAATGCATTATACAAGTTATGGTTTATGTATGAACAAAGTAAGAGCCAGGACTGAGGACAATCTGATGAATTAATTTGCTGTTCATAACCTGACACAAGAGAAGAAGCCGCAGGAGAGCTATGAGAAGTTGGTTGAAGATGTCAATGGACTTTTGGATGCTCGGGAAAGGAGGGCAGAGGTAGAAAGGAACGATCTTGAAAGTAGAAAGCTTCAAGAGAAGTATGACATGGTTAAGAACCTAGCAGCTGCTCAAGCTAGTGTCATTACGAACATAAAGTTGAAGCTAGCTGAAGAGAGGAAGAATTTGCAGATCCACATTGATGAGCTCCAGAAGATAGTGGAACAAAGCAATGTGAAGCTGGAGGGGACCAAGGCCATCATAAATGGATGAGCAAGTAGCTGCGGAGGAGAAGACTGGGCAGTATCATTAGGCATTTTTCCGACCTTTTGCAGGGACTGGTTTGGTTGTGATGTAATGATAGTAGTTCT
Organism: Triticum aestivum; assembly: GCF_018294505.1. NCBI lineage: Eukaryota > Viridiplantae > Streptophyta > Magnoliopsida > Poales > Poaceae > Triticum > Triticum aestivum. The sequence goes on from NC_057804.1 coordinate 619,261,436, forward strand.
ACTTCTCAGAACTATGGATTTGTAATGTACTAATGTAGTACTATGAGTATGTATGGATTTTAAGTTCTGTTGAATGTTATGGTATTTAGAGTTGTTGAACGTTATGGTATTTAGAGTTGGGTTGTTTAGAATAGATGGATGTGATGTGGAATATGTTGTTTAGGATAGATGGATGTGATATGGAATATGTTGTTTAGAATTGATGGATGTGATACGGAATATGTTGTTTAGAATTGATGGATGTGATATGAAATATGTTGTCACTTTATGGTTCTCTCGACATCGAGGCATAATATAGGGTTATCGATGCCACTTTAGGGTTCTCTCGACATCGAGGCATCAAATAGGGTTATTGATGCCACTTTAGGGCTCTCTCGACACCGAGGCATAAAATAGGGTTATCAGTACCACTTTAGGGTTCTCCCAACATCGAGGCATCAAATAGGGTTATCGGTACCACATTAGGGTTCTCTCGACGTCGAGGCATCAAATAGGGTTATTGATGCCATTTTAGGGTTCTTTCGACATCGAGGCATCAAATAGGGTTATCGATGCCACTTTAGGTTTTCTCGACGTCGAGGCATCAAATAGGGTTATGGTACCACTTTAGTATCATAACATTAGTACCGTAACTTAACTAGATCATCACATTATTAGAATAACATAACTTGATCATCACAATAGTAGCAGAACATTAGTACCATAACATAAACTCGATCATCACAAGAGTACCAGAACATAAGTTGATCATTACAATACTAGCATATGGTAACTTGATGATCACTTGATCATCACAATAGTAGCAGTATCACAACATCATAGAGCATTTTTTGGATCACAACATCAATCCCATGCCGCAACAGAAGCAGTCAAGTAGTTCTTGATTTTCTGGGTTGGCTTCCTGACTCTCTGGGAACCACTGTTTGATCTTGGAGGCAAGAAAACTTCCCTTGCTCCCTTTGCAGCAGAAGTTGAAGCCCTTTTGGCTGGTGCCTTACCCTTTGCAGCAGCAGTAGCAGATCTAGTTGATGGTGCAGTGGCAGAAGATGAAGCCCTACGTGCTAGTGCTTGTGCAGTGGCAGAAGATGGAGCCCTCCTTGCTGGTGTCGGTGCAGTGGCAGAAGATGGAGCCCTCCTTGCTGGTGCCGCTGCAGTGGTAGAAGATGGAGCCATCCTTGCTTGTGCTGGTGCAGTGACAGAAGATGAAGCCCTCCTTGCTGGTGCTGGTGCAGTAGAAGAGGAAGCATTAGCAGCATCAGGTGGGTAAGAATTGTTGCTTGGCTGTAAAACATAACACAAGTAATTTAGCATTTTTGTTAGATGCAAAGAGAACACAAGTATTTTAGCATTTTTTGCATTGTTTCTTACCTCATGCATGTTCTTTCTCATGGCTAGTGCAGGCTTCAAAGCATCATGGAAGTTGGTGTATCTATGGCCAACTTTGCTGCAATTAGAAGAAGTGATTGAGGCCATCCTTGAAGTGTCTTTTAGAGCTGGCTTCTCATATCTGCCCTTTCTTATCTTAGTTTGTGCTCTGCCTTTGTGTTCTTTGAAGACTGGAGGCTCAATGTCCCTACTATCTGTCCTTTGCCACATGTCAGGACCAGGTATTGGATAGATTATGGGACTTTAAGCAGCCTTGTACATTGGTTTTTTGAAAAAAATCATGAACAAAGTCCTCTGGCTGGAGCTTAGTTTGGTGTATGGCAGAAACAACATGATGGCAAGGCACTGCAGTCATATCCCACTTCCTACACCCACAACTCTTTTCCTCCAGGTTAACAACGTATGTTTTCTCTCCACTTGTCACTTGGTAAAGGTGTGGTCCAGCCATCAAAGATTGGCAGTTCGTAGACCACTTATTTGCTTCCTCCAGTTTCTCTGCATATGTAGAACAAATCTCCCATTTGACAATATCAGTTTTTGTTCTATTTTGCATTGAACTTGACCATCAACTTTGTCACAATTCCATCAACCATGATCCGTATTGTCTTAGCCCTGACACCTAGGGCCCACCTATTGAAAACCTCACTTAGATTGTTAACAACTAAGTCTGTCTTGCAGTTCATATCCATGGCATGTCTGGCCGAAGTGTGTTTGGGTTTTTGCTAAGCCACACCCAATCTGCTTCACACTCACTCTTTAAGTCATCCATGGCAACTCGGAAACCATGTTAAGTATATGAGTAACTTGCTGCATCCATGTACTTTTTAATTCTGGTCCTCTAACCCAGCAATTTGAAAGTTCTGGTAAATATGTCTAAGGAAAAACCTTTTTGGGCAATTGGGGAAGACTATATTTATGGCTTTCAGAAGGCCCTGTATGAAAGAACTACAACTAATTAACTACAACTAAATGAAAATAACTACATGAAAGTAAGAACAACTAAATATAGTACCTTTTGCCTGTCTGAAATGATTGTGTACCGTCCAAACTTGCCAGATTGCCCACCTATTGCTACCCTCAGCTGGTATAGAAACCATGTCCAGGAATCAGTGTCCTCCTTGTCTACAAGTCCAAAATCAATGGGAAAAATATTGTTGTTCCCATATCTTCCAGTAGCAGCTAGACTTTGTTAACCAATAGTGAGATTTATGAAGCATCCATCCAAACCTACAATATTAGCACACATGATTAGTACTTCAAAGAACATATAAGTAGCAGAAACAATAATACAAGGAAATTACCTATGAATGGTCTACAACCATTGAGGAACCCTTCTTTGCATCCATTCAGGCAGATGAACAATCCATGAAACCTGGGGTTCTTGATAGGATGCTCCCTAATATATTTTGTTGTCACAATACATCTAGAATCTGGATTAGTGTCTAGGATAGCCTGTAAATAATCCCTAATCCTGATGTAATGGGCCTTCTAATCTCCTAAAACAACATTCTTTGCTGCCTTCATAGCCCTATATGCCATGTGGGTTGATATATCCACTCCATACTTGCTCTTTGCAGTGTTAATAATTGTTGTTATTGTTGTGCATGGGTCATTCCTCACTGCCTCCTCACAATATTTTGCAACCCACTTGGCTGTGACTTTGGTGCTCTCTGACACAGAAGGGCATGTGTGCACCAAATACTGCTTCCTAATGGTAAATGTCTTCTCATTTGCAATTTGAGAAGCTGCTATATAAAAGGGCATTGCTCATCTATGCACTGTGCTATAACCGTGTCATTGTAGTTTCTATGGTACTCAAAGTTCATGTTCTGTGATATGTGTAGTGTTTGGAGTGCAGTTCCGAACTGGTACACATCAATGAAGCAAAGATGCTTCACAAATTGGTCCTGTGGGTTAGCTCTGTCCTCATCATACCATAACCTTGGCTTCATCATCTTTGCTATGCTCTTCCTACCATTGGGAAACACATATGCCATTGCCTCAGCACCATCATCATCCTCCAAACCCAGGTCTAGTGGTTTTTTATCCTCATAATATGATGGTATCCAGTACTCCTCAAACATCTGCTCTATACTTCCATGTGATCTACTTGTTGGCCCTTTTCTATGTCTCTTGGCCTTATTCTTCTTCTGAATATGTTGCCCACTCTCTTGCTCCTCTTCATTGTGTTGCTCCTCCTACACATCTTCCTCCAATTCCTCCTCCTGTTGATCATGATCATCCTCTTCTTCACCTGATGGCTGATGCAGTTCCTCCTCCTCATTTGTATCCCACATAGCCTCAACATCAGTGGCCCTTCATAATGCAGTAATGGATCATCCCTCCGTTTTTTTCATTTCCTCAAGCCTAGCAATGATATCCCCATATTCTATAAAATTGTTATCATCACTGTCCTCTTCATTCTCCATAATTGCAGGTTTCCTTTTCAAAGGAGTGGCCTTCTCTTTTTCTTTCTTATTCTCCCTAAACATTGCAATTTCCTTTCTCCTTGTCTCCTCCATAATTTTTTCTATTTGCAATTGCTTCTCTGAATTGCGTGTGCTCTGCTGTGTCTGAAACTGTATTGGCAGTGGTTGTTCTTCTACTGATGCATCTGAATTTTCTACTGCTAGATCTACAGGATGTGCATTGAAAAAACTCCTTCATCTACCGGATACAGTTGGGGCTATCCAATTTCCCGAAGAGGGATTGTCACGACCGGTTTTCTGGGTAATAAATTTCCAGAAAAGACTGTCGTTCTCATCAGCCCCAGGATTACTGTTAGCTGATGAGGCTCCAACTTGATACAGAAATTCCAAGCAAAATACAGAATATGTAGTACAAGACCATTCTGGCCTGTGGGTACAACCAATGGTTTCTAGTGATTGATGGCGGAAGCGGGTTGTGAAACATCTGTGTCTATGGGACTCCATTCCCCACGGGAACAGCTGACCAGGTTAAATTCCTATCTTCGCGAGGCTGCTATCTCCATTGCGTGGGTTCCGGGGCTGGCATCGCGTCGCTCCTCTCCGTGCAGAAAAATCTGGCCAAGACAATAGCCAGGGACAAGCCAGTGAGTACTTTGAATGTACTCGCAAACATTATGAACACAGGTATAATATAACAATGATGTGCTGAAAAAATATTTTATTCTCATGACGTCGGCCACAAAAGATAAGTGACTCTCGGATGCGTGCAAGCAAGCTATTTATAAAATTGCAATAACCTGATAGTATAAAAGAAATTTATGAAATAAATAACAAGTAATGCCACAGTCGGGCGTCTGAGCGACGCCACATAAAGGGCTTTAAAAGAAATGCCACAGTCGGGCGTCTGAGCGACGCCACATAAAGGGCTTAAAAGAAAAGCCGCAGTCGGGCGTCTGAGCGACACCACATAAAGGGCTTAAAAAGAAAACCGCAGTCGGGCGTCTGAGCGACACCACATAAAGGGCTTAAAAAGAAAAGCCGCAGTCGGGCGTCTGAGCGACACCACATAAAGGGCTTTAAAAGAAATGCCACAGTCGGGCGTCTGAGCGACGCCTCATAAAGGGCTTTAAAAAGAAACAATCAAAGTGAATATCCCGGAGGTAGAACCATCCCAGAGATACACGATAATAACAATAATATCATGGGTTAGTCAAATAATAATAATCATAGTTATCACCAGTCACAAGTAGTAATTCCATTTCTGGATTAATAGTTTCACCTCCGAAGACCGACACTAAGACCGATACTTGACCCATCCCAGACTGTAATCCTTAACCATGGACACGGCTATTCGAATAGGTTTATTCTCTGCAGAGGGTGTACTCTTTACCCACGAGTAACAGATTTCTTTAGTCCATCGGGACTAATTCCATCTACGGTCTTTTTGTTGAAAACACACCTAACTTGCACACACCAGCTTATCACACACGTGTCTGGAATCACCCACGACACCTGTTAAGCAAACTCTAAGTGGGGAGGCTACAACCTCGCGTAGCATGGGATCAAATTTATATCGCGCGCTCTAAGGGGTGGCCTCCCCTCTCGGTCCCAACCGGAAACACCCATGCCCCCGGACCAGGTGGCCTGCATACCAGCTACAACCGGTATCTTCCACCATGGCCTCTCTGTACGGTGTTTGCTAGCAAGAGGTTGACAACTTACTGAACCGTACTCTACTTGCTGTAGAGACGAGTGGTAGTACGAAACAAGTATGGGGTTTACTGGAACAAGACTCGATCTACGGTCGACTCAGGAGGTTTAAGTATCCCCTGCATGATTAGTATAACAAATGTATTTCATCCAACAGAGTCACCACTCATATCACCTTACCATGCCATATCAGACAGAACCGTCCCGACGGAGACCGGCGACAAACTCATACCTACCCAAGGCAGAGGTTTTTCCTGGTTTCCTGCCGGTATGCATGCAAGGCTCATGAGGGTGATTATCATCACAAGTGTGTCCATTACCATCAGCATGAAAATCAATAACATGTACCCATGCATATGATCACATCACATGAAATAACAAGTCCTTCGAAATGCGGTGGTGTTATAAATGCATCAATGATCACACCAAAAATATTATGCCGGGATTCAGAATGCTTGCCTTCAATGTGTGGAAAGGCAGGGTGCTCTCCAAACTTTTGAAAGTTTTCTTCTCTTTCCCCAAAATCCTATTTGAAAATATATTTGAATTAACACATATTTCAAAAACAGAACCAAAAAGTTGTTTGAATTTTTTTTAAATAAATCTTAAAATAAACTAGATCAAATTTGAAGAAGGTAGGAAAAAGAATCAACTCATTTGGACTTATATTTAAAAAGTTATAGCCAGTCAAAGTTCTGGTCAATATCTGTTTTTAAAATAAAACAGAAAAGAAAACGTTTTGAAGAGATTACGCTTTCGCGCAGAGAAGACGTATTGCGGGTATGACGCCTCCACTTACTCCAGCGTGGACGGCGCGGGGTCGCTGACAGTGGGTCCAGGGGCCCACTGGTCAGGTTTGACCAATCGCCGTGCGTCGTCTCCCTCCTCTGCCCGAGCGGAGCGGGGCTCCGGCGATCGTCGCCGGCGTTTGGCTGTTCCTCGCGGGCCCCAGACGGTGGGGATGGATCCGCACGGCTGGGGTGTTTCTCCCGGTGGTCGAGGGGTTGCTGGGGAAGGAGTAAATCGCCGGCGGCGAGCTCCGCGGCGAAGGGAAGCTTCGTTGACAAAGTGAGTTTGTGGTGGCGATGGCTCCCGATCAAAATCAAGCAGGGGAACGAGTTCACGGGAGGATGAGATGGTTCCTGGTGAAGAGAACGGAGAGGGGGAAGCTCTGGTTGCGCCGAATGGAGCCGGGAGGCGGCGGTGGCCGAACTGACCGGAGAGGTTGAAGAAGACCTACTCCCTTCCAATTGGTGACGATGGGGGCGCTAGTGAGATGGCATGAGGCTACCTGAGGGCTTGGAGACGCTCGGGGCTTCCCTTTTATAGCGTGGCAAGGCGGTTCCGCGGCGGCCGTGGATAAGCTCTCCGGCGAACCGACGTTCTGTAGATAGGGCGACGTGGCGGCAACGAGGGCTAGCAGACACGCTTGCGGATGAGCTCGCACTGCTCCAAGGGCCAGGTCGCGAGCGGGCGAGGCTTGGGCGGCGCTGAATGGCGCAGGGCTGTTGGGCGGCGGCGGCGGCTAGCGCTTGGCCTGCCGGGCGCGGCGGGGGCTGCTTGGCGTGTAGCGGAGAGAAAGGGAGTGCGCGGTAAGGTTCTGCAGAGCGGGCCAAAGCCGTGGGGGCCAGCGTGTCGGCTCGGGCGCGCGGCTGCAATACGTGCGCTCTGGGCGCGTCCAGTGCACGCACTGGGTGTGCTCGACAAAATGCCAGAGCATGCTACAGAGCTTGGTTGAGACTGGCAATTAACAGACCTAGGTTAGGAGGAACGGGGAGTCTAGTGGAGATGCTGGTTTGATCAGAGGTGCAAGGTCACAATGCAAAGACAAAAACACGTCAAAACTGGCCATGCATACCAGGTGTTTGACAAAATGCCAAGGGAACTTAGGCATTTCTTGGAGTGGCTAAAATCTCCAGATCAGTGTCTCTGTGGATGAAAGAGAGAGTGGTGATGTTAGTTGGACAAAAGAAGAAACTTGTTAGTGCAAGTTTTTACAAAACTTCAATTCTGGACAGGAAATAAATGACATTATTCCATGAACCAAAAATGATCTAAATGGTGCATGCTCCTGGACTTAAGGGTTTAACATGGGGGACTACAAGTAGGAGAAATAGATAAGGGTATAGGAGCAACTAAAATGGTGGTTGCTGTACAAATCCTCAAGTTGGTCCAGAATGGAAATGAGGTTGATTCACTCAAATTTTTCAAAGAACATAATTAGTTTTTTGCACAAAGAGGGATAACAGGCTCCTACTGACCTCCCTTAATTTTGGTAGAAGTTTTAAATGAATACTCAAATAGGTTGTAGTGCAAAATGCACTCTGGACCAGAGAAGAAAAATTGAGAGTAGGGCTCAAAATATTTAGTGAATGAAATATATTTTTGCATAAAAGTGATTTAAAAACATCACATGACATCTCCAAATTTTTGTGGAAATTTTAAGTGAATCTATCAAATGGTTGTAGTTCAAATATGGCCATTTAACCTGAAAAAAACTATTTTCAAGAAAGTAAAGATCAAGCAATTAAGTTAGTTAATTAGTTATGCTGATAAAAGGAAAGTTTTTCTTGAGAGGTTAAACAAGTCCAATAACATATTTGAAAAGTTTTCTCTTTGGGAAAAACTCATCATAACAGGGAAGGAAATGAGTTAAAAATCAAAAATGGAGCTCAGAAATCCAAAGTTTTAATTCCTGGAAAAAAAATTAATTTAATAAAACAAGGCCAAAATTTTGGGGTGTCACAATACTATCCCCCTTAAGAAAATCTCGTCCTCGAGATTTGCTGAAAGCGGTGTTAAGAGAATATTTACGCAATAAAGATGTAGCTACAGTGAGAGGGCAATAAGTGGTGAAAAACCACCGTGTGAAAACTGGTGCTGCGCGGAAAAGTCTACGGTCCGAGACAAAAACGGGCGATTTCTACGCTGGATATAAATTTAGGATAACTCCTAAATTTAGATATACGCTGATCGCACCCGAGAGCATAGTGCTCTCTCTGGCTGACAGGTGGACCCGGGGTCCACTGTCAGTCTCCTCTTCTTCTCCCTCTGGACCTTTCTTCCTCCTCTCTCCCGCGCGCTTTCTCCACCGGCGACGCCTAGTGTGTAGGGCATCTAGGCCGTACCGTGGTAGTGCGCGGCGTGCTAGCTGCTGGTGCAGCGTGCACTCACCTCGCGGGCCAGTGCGCTATCGGCACTGCTCGTGGATTCGACTCCGAACACCGGCGATCGGCGACGAGCGGCGTTGGTGGACTTCGCCCACCGTACACCGAGCTCGAGCTATAAAAACGGCCGGGGTGCCTCTCTCTTCCTCCTTACACCTGGCCTCACTTCTCCTCCTCCTTATTTCTCCGCTACTGCTTACAGAAGCTCGGTCGAGGCTCTAATGGCGGAGGCGATGCCGGACTGGTTTGTGATCCTGATATGCGGAGGGCTGGCGACACTGCTGGGGCTCTCTGTGCTCCTGTGCGCGATGATCTTCGACGAGTATCGCGATGCTGCGGCTCGGGTGTTGGCTCTCCGCGGTGGTGGTGATCATGAGGAGTAGATGAAGTATGCCGGGTGCTAACTGTTGTTAGGGGGGGTGATTAGCTGGATGTAACACCGTTGCAAAGTTTTGCAAACAGTGTATGCGTCCGTATGATTATGGTTGTGAGTCTGCTCGTGGTGCTGAGTGAAATTAAATAATCCACGTCGTGAGAAAGTGTAGATGTAGCAACTCAGGGAAAAGAAAATCTCACTCCAGGGTTTCGCGAGGGGAAAACAGTTACTTTTAAGGAGCGTAAACCACAACAAAACTACACACATGAGCAGAAGCCAAATAATTAACTTGCCGTACAAACTCAGGGTATCACGCATAAGTCACACACATAAATATATGCTGCATAGAACAAATACAGTAGTGACGTCTAAAATGAAAATGGTAACTGGGCGGGGTCCTGATAAAATGTCTCTGGTAAAGGAATACATTCTTCTTCTATTGGAGGAAGTGGATTGACCAGTCGATGTATGCGTCTCTCCGGGTCGGGTCTCAGTGGTCTGCCGATGGCAATCTGAGGATTTAAATCTGCGAGGCTCTGGAGATAATCCATCACTCGCTGGTTTAAATGCTCTTGAGCAATGATGTACTGGATAAGGTTGGCCAGAACTGGGTCTCTCTCAATCCGCCCACCGGGAAAAGACATTATTTCTCCGGGTGCTGCACGACTTGGAAAGTAATAATATCCTCGTTCGCGGGCATAGGGTACTGCGGATCGAAGACGAGCAATCGCTTCTTTCGCAGCAGCTTCTATGGCCAAGTGTGGGGTTGGCATAGATTTCCCCACGAAGGAAACTTCTATTGGATCTTGGTTGGGGTCTACAGGAGGAATGTGTACTGCTGCCCAATATTCCGAGGTGGATGGGGTGATCCTTGATTTGAACAGCTCGTACTGGGGTGGCTGGGTAGAACCCATGGTACTGCGGGTAAAATCCCACAATAATTTGACAAAGCTACCTGGGGTTGCATCTGGGGTTCTCAGATGAATGCTGGGGTTCGGCATGACAGGAAGAAGCGTGAGTGTTGTGCGCAAAGTGAGGGTTGCTGGGTAAGGTCACAAGGTGGCCTTTATATAGCAATGGAGCCGGATCGTTTTACCGTGGCGAAAAGTAATAAATTTGCCAGCTTGGCTCCAAAGGTCAGGTCAGTGTCAGAGATACACATATCTCATAAAGAGATGTGTTACTGTGGTTGTTGTCGGGCTGGTTTTGGTAGTTGTGCCCGGAAGAATATGCAGCTATGCGCTGACCAAACATGCAAGGCTATTATTAAAACAGAGGCACAAAGACAGGCTGCGTTAATATATGCGGTCGCATGATTACAAAGCGAGGATACATTGAAACTTGGTACTACTCATACGGCTCAGTCTACCTCGTTTATGTCTAAACGGGCGTGCCTGGCGGATGTCGAGGCTTCTCCACGTGTCTCTCTGCCGGGATTAGTCGGAGATGGCGGAGGAACTGCAGGGTCGGGGTAGTGAGAATGACCATTGCGGGGATTGTTGGCCACAACCCCGTTGGAGTGTGCTCCCAATATGCTACGAAGCACTTCTGGGGTTATCGCAACACCTTGGCCGATGGCTGGGGCAGATCTCGGGGTCTCGATTGGTTGTCCAAACAGCACGACCGGGTTGTTGGTGTTGGGCTCGTTTTCTTCTCTCGCCGGGGCTCGACGAACCAGCTCTCCACGAGCTGCTATTAGATCAATGGTGATCTGGTCGAACAGTGCCTCTAGTGCACTTACATAGCGCACTAGGTGCAACAATGCGGGGTCCGTCTCGTGGTCTCCATTGGCGACTTGGGGTGGTCTACCATACCCTTCTTGTCTGGGGTAGTAGTGGAACGAGCGACAGTTAACTCTGGGCGACAAGTGCCTGAGATGAACTATAGCCTCTCGAGCGGCTAGCTGGATGGCTTGTGGCTCAAAGGAAGTTGTTCTTCCGGTGAACCGGTAGGGGCGCTCGGGTGCTAGACTCCTACCGTAAATGTGCACAGTGGCCCAGAATTGGCGGTCTTCACCGCTCATGGGTCCTTGATACACAACATATTCTGGTGGCTCCTCTAACGCGTAGGCACGACGGGTGAGGTTTGCGAGGATGGTCACAAAACCTCCAAGGTTGGTTGCGGTGGTTTCATTGTGCACTATAGGTCCAGGCATTGTGGCTCGGTTTGGGGGTAGCGACTATGTGTGCTGGTTTGGGGCTAGCGCGCCCTTTTTATAGGGAAAAGGGGACGGAATCTTCCTTCGCACGCTTGCGAGAAAGACTATTTAGGGGCCGGTCACTGGCGCATGAGTGACAGGTTAGGTTGATAGGTTGGGCACCGACTGCCAAAAGGTGTTGGGTCACTGTGTGGCTATCTTGCACGAGAAGCTTGGCTGGGGTTTGGTTAAGGTCTGGTGGGTTGGTTTGCCTAGTTTATTGACCTGGCTAGGATAGGATTAGCCAATGGTCAGCCTGGCTCTGATACCAAGCCTGTCACGACCGGTTTTCCGGGTAATAAATTTCCAGAAAAGACCGTCGTGCTCATCAGCCCCAGGATTACTGTTAGCTGATGAGGCTCCAACTTGATACAGAAATTCCAAGCAAAATACAAAATATGTAGTACAAGACCATTCTGGCCTGTGGGTACAACAATGGTTTCTAGTGGTTGATGGCGGAAGCGGGTTGTGAAACATCTGTGTCTATGGGACTCCATTCCCCACGGGAACAGCTAACCAGGTTAAATTCCTATCTTCGCGAGGCTGCTATCTCCATTGCCTGGGTTCCGGGGCTGGCATCGCGTCGCTCCTCTCCGTGCAGAAAAATCTGGCCAAGACAATAGCCAGGGACAAGCCAGTGAGTACTTTGAATGTACTCGCAAACATTATGTACACAGGTATAATATAACAATGATGTGCTGAAAAATATTTTATGCTCATGACGTCGGCCACAAAAGATAAGTGACTCTCGGATGCATGCAAGCAAGCTATTTATAAAATTGCAATAACCTGATAGTATAAAAGAAATTTATGAAATAAATAACAAGTAATGCCACAGTCGGGCGTCTGAGCGACGCCACATAAAGGGCTTTAAAAGAAATGCCACAGTCGGGCGTCTGAGCGACGCCACATAAAGGGCTTAAAAAGAAAAGCCGCAGTCGGGCGTCTGAGCGACACCACATAAAGGGCTTAAAAGAAAAGCCGCAGTCGGGCGTCTGAGCGACACCACATAAAGGGCTTTAAAAGAAATGCCACAGTCGGGCGTCTGAGCGACACCACATAAAGGGCTTTAAAAGAAATGCCACAGTCGGGCGTCTGAGCGACGCCACATAAAGGGCTTTAAAAGAAACAATCAAAGTGAATATCCCGGAGGTAGAACCATCCCAGAGATACACGATAATAACAATAATATCATGGGTTAGTCAAATAATAATAATCATAGTTATCACCAGTCACAAGTAGTAATTCCATTTCTGGATTAATAGTTTCACCTCCGAAGACCGACACTAAGACCGATACTTGACCCATCCCAGACTGTAATCCTTAACCATGGACACGGCTATTCGAATAGGTTTATTCTCTGCAGAGGGTGTACTCTTTACCCACGAGTAACGGATTTCTTTAGTCCATCGGGACTAATTCCATCTACGGTCTTTTTGTTGAAAACACACCTAACTTGCACACACCAGCTTATCACACACGTGTCTGGAATCACCCACGACACCTGTTAAGCAAACTCTAAGTGGGGAGGCTACAACCTCGCGTAGCATGGGATCAAATTTATATCGCGCGCTCTAAGGGGTGGCCTCCCCTCTCGGTCCCAACCGGAAACACCCATGCCCCCGGACCAGGTGGCCTGCCTACCAGTTACAACCAGTATCTTCCACCATGGCCTCTCTGTACGGTGTGTGCTAGAAAGAGGTTGACAACTTACTGAACCGTACTCTACTTGCTGTAGAGACGAGTGGTAGTACGAAACAAGTATGGGGTTACTGGAACAAGACTCGATCTACGGTCGACTCAGGAGGTTCAAGTATTCCCTGCATGATTAGTATAACAAATATATTTCATCCAAACAGAGTCACCACTCATATCACCTTACCATGCCATACCAGACAGAACCGTCCCGACGGAGACCGGCGACAAACTCATACCTACCCAAGGCAGAGGTTTTCCCGGTTTCCTGCCGGTATGCATGCAAGGCTCATGAGGGTGATTATCATCACAAGTGTGTCCATTACCAACAGCATGGAAATCAATAACATGCACCCATGCATATGATCATATCACATGAAATAACAAGTCCTTCGAAATGCGGTGGTGTTATAAATGCATCAATGATCACTCCAAAAATATTATGCCGGGATTCAGAATGCTTGCCTTCAATGTGTGGAAAGGCAGGGTGCTCTCCAAACTTTTGAAAGTTTTCTTCTCTTTCCCCAAAATCCTATTTGAAAATATATTTGAATTAACACATATTTCAAAAACAGAACCAAAAAGTTGTTTGAATTTTTTTAAATAAATCTTAAAATAAACTAGATCAAATTTGAAGAAGGTAGGAAAAAGAATCAACTCATTTGGACTTATATTTAAAAAGTTATAGCTAGTCAAAGTTCTGGTCAATATCTGTTTTTAAATTAAAACAGAAAAGAAAACGTTTTGAAGAGATTACGCTTTCGCGCAGAGAAGACGTATTACGGGTATGACGCCTCCACTTACTCCAGCGTGGACGGCGCGGGGTCGCTGACAGTGGGTCCAGGGGCCCACTGGTCAGGTTTGACCAATCGCCGTGCGTCGTCTCCCTCCTCTGCCCGAGCGGAGCGGGGCTCCGGCGATCGTCGCCGGCGTTTGGCTGTTCCTCGCGGGCCCCAGAGGGTGGGGATGGATCCGCACGGCTGGGGCGTTTCTCCCGGTGGTCGAGGGGTTGCTGGGGAAGGAGTAAATCGCCGGCGGCGAGCTCCGCGGCGAAGGGAAGCTTCGTTGACAAAGTGAGTTTGTGGTGGCGATGGCTCCCGATCAAAATCAAGCAGGGGAACGAGTTCACGGGAGGATGAGATGGTTCCTGGTGAAGAGAACGGAGAGGGGGAAGCTCTGGTTGCGCCGAATGGAGCCGGGAGGCGGCGGTGGCCGAACTGACCGGAGAGGTTGAAGAAGACCTGCTCCCTTCCAATTGGTGACGATGGGGGCGCTAGTGAGACGGCATGAGGCTACCTGAGGGCTTGGAGACGCTCGGGGCTTCCCTTTTATAGCGTGGCAAGGCGGTTCCGCGGCGGCCGTGGATAAGCTCTCCGGCGAACCGACGTTCTGTAGCTAGGGCGACGTGGCGGCGACGAGGGCTAGCAGACACGCTTGCGGATGAGCTCGCACTGCTCCAAGGGCCAGGTGGCGAGCGGGCGAGGCTTGGGCGGCGCTGAACGGCGCAGGGCTGTTGGGCGGCGGCGGCGGCTAGCGCTTGGCCTGCCGGGCGCGGCGGGGGCTGCTTGGCGTGTAGCGGAGAGAAAGGGAGTGCGCGGCAAGGTTCTGCAGAGCGGGCCAAAGCCGTGGGGGCCAGCGTGTCGGCTCGGGCGCGCGGCTGCAATACGTGCGCTCTGGGCGCGTCCAGTGCACGCACTGGGTGTGCTCGACAAAATGCCAGAGCATGCTACAGAGCTTGGTTGAGACTGGCAATTAACAGACCTAGGTTAGGAGGAACGGGGAGTCTAGTGGACATGCTGGTTTGATCAGAGGTGCAAGGTCACAATGCAAAGACAAAAACATGTCAAAACTGGCCATGCATACCAGGTGTTTGACAAAATGCCAAGGGCACTTAGGCATTTCTTGGAGTGGCTAAAATCTCCAGATCAGTGTCTCTGTGGATGAAAGAGAGAGTGGTGATGTTAGTTGGACAAAAGAAGAAACTTGTTAGTGCAAGTTTTACAAAACTTCAATTCTGGACAGGAAATAAATGACATTATTCCATGAACCAAAAATGATCTAAATGGTGCATGCTCCTGGACTTAAGGGTTTAACATGGGGGACTACAAGTAGGAGAAATAGATAAGGGTATAGGAGCAACTAAAATGGTGGTTGCTGTACAAATCCTCAAGTTGGTCCAGAATGGAAATGAGGTTGATTCACTCAAATTTTCAAAGAACATAATTAGTTTTTTGCACAAAGAGGGATAACAGGCTCCTACTGACCTCCCTTAATTTTGGTAGAAGTTTTAAATGAATACTCAAATAGGTTGTAGTGCAAAATGCACTCTGGACCAGAGAAGAAAAATTGAGAGTAGGGCTCAAAATATTTAGTGAATGAAATATATTTTTGCATAAAAGTGATTTAAAAACATCACATGACATCTCCAAATTTTTGTGGAAATTTTAAGTGAATCTATCAAATGGTTGTAGTTCAAATATGGCCATTTAACCTAAAAAGAACTATTTTCAAGAAAGTAAAGATCAAGCAATTAAGTTAGTTAATTAGTTATACTGATAAAAGGAAAGTTTTTTCTTGAGAGGTTAAACAAGTCCAATAACATATTTGAGAAGTTTTCTCTTTGGGAAAAACTCATCATAACAGGGAAGGAAATGATTTAAAAAAAATCAAAAAATGGAGCTCAGAAATCCAAAGTTTTAATTCCTGGAAAAAAAATTTAATTTAATAAAACAAGGCCAAAATTTTGGGGTGTCACAATACTATCCCCCTTAAGAAAAGTCTCGTCCTCGAGATTTGCTGAAAGCGGTGTTAAGAGAATATTTACGCAATAAAGATGTAGCTACAGTGAGAGGGCAATAAGTGGTGAAAAACCACCGTGTGAAAACTGGTGCTGCGCGGAAAAGTCTACGGTCCGAGACAAAAACGGGCGATTTCTATGCTGGATATAAATTTAGGATAACTCCTAAATTTAGATATACGCTGATCGCACCCGAGAGCATAGTGCTCTCTCTGGCTGACAGGTGGACCCGAGGTCCACTTTCAGTCTCCTCTTCTTCTCCCTCTGGACCTTTCTTCCTCCTCTCTCCCGCGCGCTTTCTCCACCGGCGACGCCTAGTGTGTAGGGCATCTAGGCCGTACCGTGGTAGTGCGCGGCGTGCTAGCTGCTGGTGCAGCGTGCACTCACCTCGCGGGCCAGTGCGCTATCGGCACTGCTCGTGGATTCGACTCCGAACACCGGCGATCGGCGACGAGCGGCGTTGGTGGACTTCGCCCACCGTACACCGAGCTCGAGCTATAAAAACGGCCGGGGTGCCTCTCTCTTCCTCCTTACACCTGGCCTCACTTCTCCTCCTCCTTATTTCTCCGTTACTGCTTACAGAAGCTCGGTCGAGGCTCTAATGGCGGAGGCGATGCCGGACTGGTTTGTGATCCTGATATGCGGAGGGCTGGCGACACTGCTGGGGCTCTCTGTGCTCCTGTGCGCGATGATCTTCGACGAGTATCGCGATGCTGCGGCTCGGGTGTTGGCTCTCCGTGGTGGTGGTGATCATGAGGAGTAGATGAAGTATGCCGGGTGCTAACTGTTGTTAGGGGGGTGATTAGCTGGATGTAACACCGTTGCAAAGTTTTGCAAACAGTGTATGTGTCCGTATGATTATGGCTGTGAGTCTGCTCGTGGTGCTGAGTGAAATTAAATAATCCACGTCATGAGAAAGTGTAGATGTAGCAACTCAGGGAAAAGAAAATCTCACTCCAGGGTTTCGCGAGGGGAAAACAGTTACTTTTAAGGAGCGTAAACCACAACAAAACTACACACATGAGCAGAAGCCAAATAATTAACTTGTCGTACAAACTCAGGGTATCACGCATAAGTCACACACATAAATAAATGCTGCAAGGAACAAATACAATAGTGACGTCTAAAATGAAAATGGTAACTGGGCGGGGTCCTGATAAAATGTCTCTGGTAAAGGAATACATTCTTCTTCTATTGGAGGAAGTGGATTGACCAGTCGATGTATGCGTCTCTCCGGGTCGGGTCTCAGTGGTCTGCCGATGGCAATCTGAGGATTTAAATCTGCGAGGCTCTGGAGATAATCCATCACTCGCTGGTTTAAATGCTCTTGAGCAATGATGTACTGGATAAGGTTGGCCAGAACTGGGTCTCTCTCAATCCGCCCACCGGGAAAAGACGTTATTTCTCCGGGTGCTGCACGACTTGGAAAGTAATAATATCCTCGTTCGCGGGCATAGGGTACTGCGGATCGAAGACGAGCAATCGCTTCTTTCGCAGCAGCTTCTATGGCCAAGTGTGGGGTTGGCATAGATTTCCCCACGAAGGAAACTTCTATTGGATCTTGGTTGGGGTCTACAGGAGGAATGTGTACTGCTGCCCAATATTCCGAGGTGGATGGGGTGATCCTTGATTTGAACAGCTCGTACTGGGGTGGCTGGGTAGAACCCATGGTACTGCGGGTAAAATCCCACAATAATTTGACAAAGCTACCTGGGGTTGCATCTGGGGTTCTCAGATGAATGCTGGGGTTCGGCATGACAGGAAGAAGCGTGAGTGTTGTGCGCAAAGTGAGGGTTGCTGGGTAAGGTCACAAGGTGGCCTTTATATAGCAATGGAGCCGGATCGTTTTACCGTGGCGAAAAGTAATAAATTTGCCAGCTTGGCTCCAAAGGTCAGGTCAGTGTCAGAGATACACATATCTCATAAAGAGATGTGTTACTGTGGTTGTTGTCGGGCTGGTTTTGGTAGTTGTGCCCGGAAGAATATGCAGCTATGCGCTGACCAAACATGCAAGGCTATTATTAAAACAGAGGCACAAAGACAGGCTGCGTTAATATATGCGGTCGCATGATTACAAAGCGAGGATACATTGAAACTTGGTACTACTCATACGGCTCAGTCTACCTCGTTTATGTCTAAACGGGCGTGCCTGGCGGATGTCGAGGCTTCTCCACGTGTCTCTCTGCCGGGATTAGTCGGAGATGGCGGAGGAACTGCAGGGTCGGGGTAGTGAGAATGACCATTGCGGGGATTGTTGGCCACAACCCCGTTGGAGTGTGCTCCCAATATGCTACGAAGCACTTCTGGGGTTATCGCAGCACCTTGGCCGATGGCTGGGGCAGATCTCGGGGTCTCGATTGGTTGTCCAAACAGCACGACCGGGTTGTTGGTGTTGGGCTCGTTTTCTTCTCTCGCCGGGGCTCGACGAACCAGCTCTCCCCGAGCTGCTATTAGATCAATGGTGATCTGGTCGAACAGTGCCTCTAGTGCACTTACATAGCGCACTAGGTGCAACAATGCGGGGTCCGTCTCGTGGTCTCCATTGGCGACTTGGGGTGGTCTACCATACCCTTCTCGTCTGGGGTAGTAGTGGAACGAGCGACAGTTAACTCTGGGCGACAAGTGCCTGAGATGAACTATAGCCTCTCGAGCGGCTAGCTGGATGGCTTGTGACTCAAAGGAAGTTGTTCTTCCGGTGAATCGGTAGGGGCGCTCGGGTGCTAGACTCCTACCGTAAATGTGCACAGTGGCCCAGAATTGGCGGTCTTCACCGCTCATGGGTCCTTGATACACAACATATTCTGGTGGCTCCTCTAACGCGTAGGCACGACGGGTGAGGTTTGCGAGGATGGTCACAAAACCTCCAAGGTTGGTTGCGGTGGTTTCGTTGTGCACTATAGGTCCAGGCATTGTGGCTCGGTTTGGGGGTAGCGGCTGTGCTGTGCTGGGTTGAGGCTAGCGTGCCCCTTTTTATAAGGAAAAAGGGGACGGAGTCTTCCTTCGAACGCTTGCGAGAAAGGACTATTTAGGGGCCGGTCACTGGCACATGAGTGACATGTTAGGTTGATAGGTTGGGCACCGACTGCCAAAAGGTGTTGGCTCACTGTGTGGCTATCTTGCACGAGAAGCTTGGCTGGGGTTTGGTTAAGGTCTGGTGGGTTGGTTTGCCTAAGTTTATTGACCTGGCTAGGATAGGATTAGCCAATGGTCAGCCTGGCTCTGATACCAAGTCTGTCACGACCGGTTTTCTGGGTAATAAATTTCCAGAAAAGACTGTCGTTCTCATCAGCCCCAGGATTACTGTTAGCTGATGAGGCTCCAACTTGATACAGAAATTCCAAGCAAAATACAGAATATGTAGTACAAGACCATTCTGGCCTGTGGGTACAACCAATGGTTTCTAGTGATTGATGGCGGAAGCGGGTTGTGAAACATCTGTGTCTATGGGACTCCATTCCCCACGGGAACAGCTAACCAGGTTAAATTCCTATCTTCGCGAGGCTGCTATCTCCATTGCGTGGGTTCCGGGGCTGGCATCGCGTCGCTCCTCTCCGTGCAGAAAAATCTGGCCAAGACAATAGCCAGGGACAAGCCAGTGAGTACTTTGAATGTAATCGCAAACATTATGAACACAGGTATAATATAACAATGATGTGCTGAAAAAATATTTTATGCTCATGACGTCGGCCACAAAAGATAAGTGACTCTCGGATGCATGCAAGCAAGCTATTTATAAAATTGCAATAACCTGATAGTATAAAAGAAATTTATGAAATAAATAACAAGTAATGCCACAGTCGGGCGTCTGAGCGACGCCACATAAAGGGCTTTAAAAGAAATGCCACAGTCGGGCGTCTGAGCGACGCCACATAAAGGGCTTAAAAAGAAAAGCCGCAGTCGGGCGTCTGAGCGACACCACATAAAGGGCTTAAAAAGAAAAGCCGCAGTCGGGCGTCTGAGCGACACCACATAAAGGGCTTAAAAAGAAAAGCCACAGTCGGGCGTCTGAGCGACACCACATAAAGGGCTTTAAAAGAAATGCCACAGTCGGGCGTCTGAGCGACGCCTCATAAAGGGCTTTAAAAGAAACAATCAAAGTGAATATCCCGGAGGTAGAACCATCCCAGAGATACACGATAATAACAATAATATCATGGGTTAGTCAAATAATAATAATCATAGTTATCACCAGTCACAAGTAGTAATTCCATTTCTGGATTAATAGTTTCACCTCCGAAGACCGACACTAAGACCGATACTTGACCCATCCCAGACTGTAATCCTTAACCATGGACACGGCTATTCGAATAGGTTTATTCTCTGCAGAGGGTGTACTCTTTACCCACGAGTAACGGATTTCTTTAGTCCATCGGGACTAATTCCATCTACGGTCTTTTTGTTGAAAACACACCTAACTTGCACACACCAGCTTATCACACACGTGTCTGGAATCACCCACGACACCTGTTAAGCAAACTCTAAGTGGGGAGGCTACAACCTCGCGTAGCATGGGATCAAATTTATATCGCGCGCTCTAAGGGGTGGCCTCCCCTCTCGGTCCCAACCGGAAACACCCATGCCCCCGGACCAGGTGGCCTGCCTACCAGCTACAACCGGTATCTTCCACCATGGCCTCTCTGTACGGTGTGTGCTAGCAAGAGGTTGACAACTTACTGAACCGTACTCTACTTGCTGTAGAGACGAGTGGTAGTACGAAACAAGTATGGGGTTTACTAGAACAAGACTCGATCTACGGTCGACTCAGGAGGTTTAAGTATCCCCTGCATGATTAGTATAACAAATATATTTCATCCAACAGAGTCACCACTCATATCACCTTACCATGCCATATCAGACAGAACCGTCCCGACGGAGACCGGCGACAAACTCATACCTACCCAAGGCAGAGGTTTTTCCCGGTTTCCTGCCGGTATGCATGCAAGGCTCATGAGGGTGATTATCATCACAAGTGTGTCCATTACCATCAGCATGAAAATCAATAACATGTACCCATGCATATGATCACATCACATGAAATAACAAGTCCTTCAAAATGCGGTGGTGTTATAAATGCATCAATGATCACACCAAAAATATTATGCCGGGATTCAGAATGCTTGCCTTCAATGTGTGGAAAGGCAGGGTGCTCTCCAAACTTTTGAAAGTTTTCTTCTCTTTCCCCAAAATCCTATTTGAAAATATATTTGAATTAACACATATTTCAAAAACAGAACCAAAAAGTTGTTTGAATTTTTTTTTAAATAAATCTTAAAATAAACTAGATCAAATTTGCAGAAGGTAGGAAAAGGAATCAACTCATTTGGACTTATATTTAAAAAGTTATAGCTAGTCAAAGTTCTGGTCAATATCTGTTTTTAAATTAAAACAGAAAAGAAAACATTTTGAAGAGATTACGCTTTCGCGCAGAGAAGACGTATTACGGGTATGACGCCTCCACTTACTCCAGCGTGGACGGCGCGGGGTCGCTGACAGTGGGTCCAGGGGCCCACTGGTCAGGTTTGACCAGTCGTCGTGCGTCGTCTCCCTCCTCTGCCCGAGCGGAGCGGGGCTCCGGCGATCGTCGCCGGCGTTTGGCTGTTCCTCGCGGGCCCTCGAGGGTGGGGATGGATCCGCACGGCTGGGGCGTTTCTCCCGGTGGTCGAGGGGTTGCTGGGGAAGGAGTAAATCGCCGGCGGTGAGCTCCGCGGCGAAGGGAAGCTTCGGTGACAAAGTGAGTTTGTGGTGGCGATGGCTCCCGATCAAAATCAAGCAGGGGAACGAGTTCACGGGAGGATGAGATGGTTCCTGGTGAAGAGAACGGAGAGGGGGAAGCTCTGGTTGCACCGAATGGAGCCGGGAGGCGGCGGTGGCCGAACTGACCGGAGAGGTTGAAGAAGACCTGCTCCCTTCCAATTGGTGACGATGGGGGCGCTAGTGAGACGGCATGAGGCTACCTGAGGGCTTGGAGACGCTCGGGGCTTCCCTTTTATAGCGTGGCAAGGCGGTTCCGCGGCGGCCGTGGATAAGCTCTCCGGCGAACCGACGTTCTGTAGCTAGGGCGACGTGGCGGCGACGAGGGCTAGCAGACACGCTTGCGGATGAGCTCGCACTGCTCCAAGGGCCAGGTGGCGAGCGGGCGAGGCTTGGGCGGCGCTGAACGGCGCAGGGCTGTTGGGCGGTGGCGGCGGCTAGCGCTTGGCCTGCCGGGCGCGGCGGGGGCTGCTTGGCGTGTAGCGGAGAGAAAGGGAGTGTGTGGTAAGGTTCTGCAGAGCGGGCCAAAGCCGTGGGGGCCAGCGTGTCGGCTCGGGCGCGCGGCTGCAATACGTGCGCTCTGGGCGCGTCCAGTGCACGCACTGGGTGTGCTCGACAAAATGCCAGAGCATGCTACAGAGCTTGGTTGAGACTGGCAATTAACAGACCTAGGTTAGGAGGAACGGGGAGTCTAGTGGACATGCTGGTTTGATCAGAGGTGCAAGGTCACAATGCAAAGACAAAAACATGTCAAAACTGGCCATGCATACCAGGTGTTTGACAAAATGCCAAGGGCACTTAGGCATTTCTTGGAGTGGCTAAAATCTCCAGATCAGTGTCTCTGTGGATGAAAGAGAGAGTGGTGATGTTAGTTGGACAAAAGAAGAAACTTGTTAGTGCAAGTTTTTACAAAACTTCAATTCTGGACAGGAAATAAATGACATTATTCCATGAACCAAAAATGATCTAAATGGTGCATGCTCCTGGACTTAAGGGTTTAACATGGTGGAATACAAGTAGGAGAAATAGATAAGGGTATAGGAGCAACTAAAATGGTGGTTGCTGTACAAATCCTCAAGTTGGTCCAGAATGGAAATGAGGTTGATTCACTCAAATTTTTCAAAGAACAAAATTAGTTTTTTTGCACAAAGAGGGATAACAGGCTCCTACTGACCTCCCCTAATTTTGGTAGAAGTTTTAAATGAATACTCAAATAGGTTGTAGTGCAAAATGCACTCTGGACCAGAGAAGAAAAATTGAGAGTAGGGCTCAAACTATTTAGTGAATGAAATATATTTTTGCATAAAAGTGATTTAAAAACATCACATGACATCTCCAAATTTTTGTGGAAATTTTAAGTGAATCTATCAAATGGTTGTAGTTCAAATATGGCCATTTAACCTAAAAAAACTATTTTCAAGAAAGTAAAGATCAAGCAATTAAGTTAGTTAATTAGTTATACTGATAAAAGGAAAGTTTTTTCTTGAGAGGTTAAACAAGTCCAATAACATATTTGAGAAGTTTTCTCTTTGGGAAAAACTCATCATAACAGGGAAGGAAATGATTTTAAAAAAAAAATCAAAAAATGGAGCTCAGAAATCCAAAGTTTTAATTCCTGGAAAAAAAATTAATTTAATAAAACAAGGCCAAAATTTTGGGGTGTCACAGGGATCTACTGCTCAATAACATTACCACTGCTATTTATATCTGCAGGTTCGGGGGAACTGGCCCTAACAACTGTCACATTGAAGATCTTGTGATTCTGAATGACTATGTGGTCTAGAATTTCCTCCAGCATGTCATCATCCTCTATTTCTTGCATTCCTTCTATCCCTAGGCCAGGATCCTTCACATAGTACATGTAATCCCTCAAACCATATCCTTCAATCTCTATCAGTGCTACTAGATTGTAAAATGTGATGTCTGACAACATCATAGTTCTCTCAAGATTGTCTCTGTCATGAAAATGCATCCTGAATTCCCACCTCATCATTGAGACTGCAAATTTAAAAAGAAACATAGCAGTAGGATAAGTGCTTAATCAAAATTGAATAAGACTAATGAAATAGCTCATGTGAGTGCACTAATACAATGCTTTGTTAATTATAAAGCAAATTAATTAATAGTGTACCTAAAATAAACTGAATCTAATTAACATCTAATTCACAAATTGCGTAATTAAAACAAATGAAACATCTAATTAACAGTGAACCTAACCATAGGTCTAACTACATCCAATTAACAGTGTACCTAAAATAAACTGAATAACACACAAACAACACCTAAAATCAACTAAATCAGCTAATTTTAAAACTAATCTAAGTAATGTCAACCCTAGGGAATAGGACAAACAAAGCACAACATCTGACACTTGTACTACATCTGATAGGAGAGAGCAATATGAACCCTAACCCTAGCAACACAATGGAATGGAGAATGGGAAGGGGAAGAGCAAAGAGAAGGGGATCTCACTATACGCCGCTGATGGACGAAGCGATGTGGTGGCTTCCAGTCGGATTGGCCTTCACTGTCGTGGTGAAGGATCTAGCCGCCATGTATTCCACCGAATACTGCACCTCTGCATTGGGCGTCGCCTTGCTAGGGTTCGAGCTCCTATAGAGCTCGCCGCCCGGGTCGGGATCCGCGTCGCCTGCACAATTGCCGGGAGGCCCGCCGCCGCCAACATCACCTGCTTTCACCGGAGTAGCCATCTGCATAAGCGATGCAAGGAGGAGGAGAGAGCGGGCAGGGGCCAGAGGGGGGAACAAGGAGAACATCGGGCAGACGGGGGGGGGGGGGGAGAGAAACGAACAGAGGGGAAGATGGAGGCAGCCGGCACCGTCTCATGCCATCTAAGGGCTGTTGGGACGGCCGACGGTGCCACGTACGCAAAAAAGGGCCCCACCTGTCATAAACTAGCTTAGCTGACCCCGATCCGCCGATCAGTGTTTTCTGCAAAAAGATTACCGAAGACATGGTGTTTTCTGGAAAAAATGTATTGTAGTGGTTTTCGTAAACCTAACCTTCAAACTGGTAGTTTTCTGCAATTTACTCAATATAGACGAAAATACATATCCATTAAGCTTGACATAAACATCCGAGCGGACTGACGCTTCATCCACTTTGTCATTATCAGGGTTCAGGTAGTTCCATTCTCCCTCGATGCTTGCCTAGAGTAGACTGGTGCAGTAGAGCACAAAGCCGTCCAATAGCGCGGGCAAAAGAATCAGGTATGGCGAGGTGGCCACGCAAAGGCCGGAGTTGCGAGCAATACCCATCGGTGGACGCCTACCTCATGGCTCTAGTATCAGAATAAACAAGGCATTTCATCCAACCAAAGAAGTCCATGCACACATGTGAAGGATACATTGCATTGACCATCGCATAGATGCAGATGGAAGATCTCGAAGGTCAGTATTCACGTATCTAAGGGCATCTCCAAGGGTGACCCGCAAATTTCCTCCGGCATTCGTCCGCGGAGACGGAGACTAGTCTGCGGAGAGAGGATGCCGGAGGCTGTCATCCAACGCTGTCCCCACACATTTCAAACACTTTATGAATAAATAAGACGAAATTCATGCAAATACAACGTATTTCATTAAAATTTGGACATAATTTACATAAAAAGGTTCCGTTTAACTAAAAACTTATAAAAAACCTAAACTCTATACCGGACGACAACCTCGTACGTGTGGCCACTCTGTCTCACCGCACCGTCGTCGTCGTCTATGCCCTGCTGCCGCCGTCGTTGTCTATGCCCTGCAGCCGCCGTCGTCGTTGTCCCTCCAGCGGCGCAAGGTTTTAGAAGGGCCGCGGCAGCCTTGGCCGGCCTCTGCCCGCCACTCGTGGTGTAGCTGCTCCACCTCCTACTTCGTGGTGCGAAGTGCCGCCGCAGCCAGTGCCGACAGCACGAGCGGAGCCCTGGCGGCAGCCTTGCCCTTACTGGCGTCGGAAGTCTTCATAAAATAACACTCCTTGCCGTACTTGGAGTTCTCGATGTCGAGGCGGCGGTGGCGTCCATCTCACTAGTGGTGATGGAACAGCCGAGGGCCCACACGGCGGCCGGTGTTGCACCGATCGTACCACGCATGCTGACGTGCCGCCCACTCCTCCCCGGAGACAACGACCCTTAACCCCAAGGGGTCACTGACACCGCCGCCTCTGAGGTAATGGCGGATGCGGCCTCATGCCTTATGGTCGCGGAAGCTCCTCGACGGCTTGGCAGCGGATGCAGCGGGGCGGTGAGTCAGACCCGCTAATGCGCGTGTATCGGCTATGTGCCGGTGGCGACGCGGGCTTGTCCTTCATGCGGCGTCCAATCTGAATGTCGTAACCACAGCAGGGACGATGGTGATGGTCCCATCTGATTGAGCGAGTGCTATGCCATTATCTCCATTTGACGGAAGAATTCTTCGTCCATCAGAGCCACCTCTGCGAGGAGGCGCAGTCGCTGCTCTGGCTACTACTGGTTCTCCGCATCGCCAGAGAAGAGGACGATCTCCTCCTTGTCAGAGGAGCCGGCTGCCGTGGACACCAACGGTCCTGGAGAGCACGGGCGTTGTCACCAAGATCCACCCAAGGATGAATTCCTACCACCATTACCTGCCGTCAGGGACCACCACGACTTCGGCATCGCCGCTATTGTAGGAGGGGCTCAGATAGGTAGTGGACGGGCACGGAGAGGAGGAGGCGATCGTGGAGAGGGAGATGCGGATGTGCATCACCGGAGCATGGCTTATATAGCCGTGACAGCTCACTTCAATGCGGCGCAGTGGCCTGAGTTAGTACCTCGGGAAACTGCGTCCGCATTGAAGTGGAAACTGCCGAGAGGTCACGCTGGTCAGCGTCGCCCTCTCACCAGTCACATCACGTGACATCAATGCCGTCCACTGCATGCTCTGGGACGCCATGAATACGGCATGGTAAGCGGTGCATGCACCGAAAGGAAAGCGCGGGAGGGGCGGGGTGGGAGTTTTGGGTGGGCCAGAATGGTCACAAGCGGGCGCGGCAGCGGTCCGTAATCCCGGAAAGCCTCCCCACATTTGTCTTTGGTTTGCGGAAGAAAGTACGTTCGGACCGCGCCGTGGACCGATACATGACCAAGTTGGATGGCTTTCGCGGTTCAAACATATGTTGGTGGGTTAAGGGTCGCTGTTGGAGATGCCCTATGGGCAGGATATCTAGTATGTGTACATCCTTGTTTTGAGCTTGGTATTCTACGTTTGACATGAAGATAGTGACTCTGGCTGGTAAATGTATTTTGAAGAAAACTCAGTCACGATAGTATACCAAAATTTTGGTCGATGTGATTGTTGTGGTAACTTAACCTCTCAAGCTTTTCATTTTGACAACTCTTCTAGAGAATGTCAGGCACTTGGTATAGCTACTTGAATATAGAAATATACATGTGTAACAGTGTAAGGCTTGCATCTGCCAATGAAGTGCACTCATTATATTGGATAGTATAGGGTCTGTCTCAACTGAATACATGCACAGATTTTCAGCCACTTTTGATCTGACCGTATGACAAAAAACATGTGATTGTTTCTTTCTTTCAGTCAACTATGGTGTAGCCAGTTCATAGAAAAGTCAATGAAACTTCTATTGGTTTTAGTAGATTTTTTTCGTGTGCCTGTTGTATTAAATTTGTAGCCGCTGCATGAAAAAAAGCGTGTGAGATGCACACAATCTTTTCCACTGAATAAGCACATTCGAAATCACAGATCCCCACTAGTTTTGGTGCACACAAACTAGAAAATTGATCCTTCAAATCAACAAAGCATAATGATTTGTAACAAGAGAAAGTAATTAATGAACTAAAATCAAATATAAAACATAAGAGACGTTCACAAGATCATGATCATGAAAATAGCATGACAATATAACATGAACAAAGACAAAAACAACATAGAAGTTGAGTACATGACACCATCATCCAAAAGTGAGACTAGAAGTTCGGTACATGACACCAAATGGAGTTAAAGAAGGCTTTGAAACTAGTATAAGTACAATGTCTTGATACCCAAATAATACGACCCAAACATGATAAATCCTTTGAGAGCTGAATGAAAGAAAACCTAGAGGGCAAATTAGAACGCTAGTTTATCATTCACTCGGCAAACATCGATCTTGACAATCTTTGATTGTAGAAATCCCGGCTGCCAGACAAAATCCTTCCATCCACCTGTTACTGCCAGAACTCCGTCAGGACGATGCCCAGAATTCCAAATATTATATCATGTCGGTGCTATGACGGGTGGACTGGTGATAATCAAGTGAACTTCACCACTCTTAGTAACTTTTAACTTGTTAGCCCTGGTCTTGGGAATTGCCTGAAACAATACAAATTATGAGCACACATTACTCAACAATAATTAACATTCACAATTGAATAATAATAAAAGTTACTAAAATTTCAACACGAGGAACAAATAAGCATGTGACACATGGCACCAAATATAAGATTATTCAAATTACATGTATAAGAAACTAAATTTCTAAAATAATTTTGTAAGTGCAAAAACTAACCCATTCTATGCATTTGAAACAAAATTATATCTAGTCACGAGTTCAAAAGCATACATGTTTAAAACCAACATCAACTTGCTACAACCGTAACTTACCAGCATAGTCCTGTTGTTTGAAGGAGTCAAACACAACTTGAAGCTATCAAGAACATGAGTAGTGTCAACTCTAGTTGTAGCAGCATGTTCCTCCTCTTGAGAATGTACAACATTCTCATGTGCAAGTTGTATAGCATTTTGGACAACTGCAATCTGACCAGGATATTGATTAAAAGGGGCATGAAAAAATGAAGGACACACACTCTCAACCATGGTGTATCCTAAAAATTAAAATTTAGGCATATGTAAGTGGCAATTTTTTGGAAATGAATACATTGTGTTTTCTTTGTAAATATTACCTGTAGATGTGTTGTATCGATCCCTTTTAACTTAAAATCCAAGGACTATGTGAGGTTCGTTCTCTTGAAAGCAGAAAAAGAGTTTATTCATCACCAACACAAAAACAGTGGTCAGTAATAAACTTGGTCCAATCTCCATTAGCAAATGTACTTATATATATTCCTTTATGCAGACCAACATTGTAGATGTTTCCTTCTATAGTCTTGATTTCAATTGTTGATCTGCCCAGAGCATGTACTCTATCACGCACATGATATGGAATTACCTAAAACAATTAAATCTTGTAAGGTGATAAAGTGAACAAAACTTCATAGAAACCAAGTTGTAATTTTTTTATCAAGTTGACATAACTCACAATATATTATGGCTACTGCCGTTTCCATTCTCCTTAATCTTCATTGAGAAGAAAGAATTCACCCAAGTTTTTGGCTTACGGGCATCACCATGCTTGAAGGACAAATTACAGGCGTCCAGTTAAGCCTCTCTATATGACCAACACAGACTTTATAGTCCTAGCAGTAACAACAAACAAACATCTCCAACTAATAACAACTTTATATAAAAGGAATGTAACTATATTAATTTCTGGCACTACTAGTTACACAAGAGTACAAAATTAGCAAATTACCTCCATTTCTATCTTCACGGGCTTGCATTTGCTTGCGTCACTAGCCTTGAAACCAAGTGATATATCGAGGAAGTCACCTTAAGTATCCATTGATGGGCTTCCTATGAAAATTTAGTAGCTAAAAACTCATGAACAACTAAAAGATGGACATGATCAAAAAACGCAATGATCAACCAAATCTTACGACGCGCGCGCACGCACGCACAAACACACGCAACACAATAATTTAATGTACAACAAATAAATCTCAAACATACACAATTTAACCATTACAAATACAAAAACAAATAGTTTAGATTCAACTACACACATGCTAACGTGATAAACTGCATACTACTATTGAATTGTATCTCTAAATGATGATGTCAAGCAATGTTTACTCATAACCATAGGTCTCATGCTCGATGTCCTCATCGATTTAGTCCTTGTCTTGCCATAGTCGTAGTTTCTTGTAACATGAACTATCATATATTTTATACTTGTCCTAGTATTATGGACCTTCCTGTACTAGAGTTTATCCTTGCCCCAATAAAACTACATGCAATCAACTTCTAGAGACCAATTGGATTGTTAATCTTGATTAAAAGTATGGTGGGGACTATCAAAGTGTTACCAATTTGCTGATCTCGACAATATATAGACATCCTCTACGCGACATACATATAAATGGTATGAGCCACACTATCCCAAATAGCTTTCGGAGGCTTCACTTTCTCCATCTACAACATCCATATGTGGAAGTTTTAATCTTTTCATCTTTTACTAAGAATCCATCAATCCATACCACTACAAAATTCATACTAATAATCAATCATACAACATTTTCACTACATGTGATCAACATCAATCACTACATGTTTGCACCATCCAAATCGTTATAGAATTTAAAAAACAAGTAAGCATCCAATTTTTGACAGTGCCAAACAAGGAAGAAAATATAGACCGAGATATGAAAGGGAGAGGGGATGAGACAGAAAGAGGCATATGGGAGGAGACACAAAGGCAGGGGACGAGAGGAGCTCACTAGCAGTGGCGAGGCTAGCTCTGGCGAAGATGCCGCCTCCTACAAGGCAGATGGTATGGGGCGGCGGGATCGGAGGAGACGGGGATCGTGGTGGAGGATAAGGGGCCACCGGGCATCCATGTGACAGGACGAGACGGGGCGACGACGTAGGGGGCCGGCTGTCGATGGATTCGCCAGCGCCGGGTCGGGCAGGTGCTGGCAGCATGAACCCTAACTCAGGTCGAGTGCTTCTGGGCGGGGACAAATGAAAGTGGGGAACAGACACGAGCCTTCTCGCTGGACTTGTTTGTTTTTGGCCTCGCCCGCTCAGGCCCGAGTGGCACTTCGGTCATAAATACGATGTCCAATAGGGGTTGTCATTCAAAATGAATCGTTTTCTTTTGAGGGGCTGGCGAGAATCACTAGATATATGCTAAACATTTTTTATTTGAATACGTGTTGAACATTTATCAAAAGCACACTGAACATTTTCTATACAAGTGCTAAACAATTTCAGATAACTTGAACATTTTCCAAATACATGTTAAACATTTTTTTCTGAATACATGTTGAACATTTATTCCTAATGCACATTTAAATTTTTAAAACACGTGGTGAACTTTTTTATTATCACATATTAAACACTTTTCATAAATGGCATTAACATTTTTTAAATCATGAGGAAAATTGTTAAGTGTTAGAACACTTTTATAAAATCTCACAAACATTTTTTGGAATGGTTCAACATTTTATAAATTACATTAATATATAAACATTTTGTAAAAATGTCACAAACATGTTTTTGTAACAGATGAATATTTTTTAAATGTGATGAACGCATTTTTTGAATGATATGAATAATTTTACTAACTACGTTAACAATGTTTTCCATTTTATGTATTTTTGAAATTGTCATAAAAAATATTTTTGAACCTATGAACATTGTTTTGAATGGTAAGAACATTTTCTAGAAGTTGTGTGAACAAGGTTTTCACATTGCGTGAGCATATTTTAGTTTCTTTTTACACTACAAACCTTTTCGTAATTTGCATCAATGTGCCCTTTAATTCCATGTCAGTTCCACAACACTTAAAATTGTTGGTAGGATCTGCTGATCATAATCACCAAGTCGAGCATTATCGATGGTAATGGTAGGGGAACAATAGTGTTGAACGAGCCCGGCACAGGCAATTTGACTACCCATGTCGGACTCACCTACGAAGTGTCTGAGATGAAGAGTGAAATTGCGCTACCTGGCGATGTCAGTGCCCGTGTCTTATCGCATATGCCTAACGGTCTTCAATTGATAACACTTGGTTATTTCAGACAATTTCGTCTAATATGAACATGAAGGCGAGCTGCAAATCTGCAAAAGTGTTTAGTATCACAATTTAAATGGTATGAGTCACACTATCCCACTTGTTTTTAATTGCTGGCGCTTATAGGTTCTCCCGGGCTGCTAATTGAACTTAGTAACAAAATTAGCTTGTCCTGCATGGGACAAAATGGTGTTTCGTGTGGAGCAGTTATTTTCTCGCACCTCCTCTACGCGCACATGCATATAAATGGTATGAGTCGCACCATCCCAATTTCATTCGGAGGCGTCACTTTCTTCATCTACAACATCCATACGTCAAACTTTTAATCTATACAATTTTTTTACTAAGCAGCCATCAATCCATACCACTACACAATTCATATTAACCAATGAATCTTACAAAATTTTCATGACATACCATCAGCATCAATCACTACATATTTGCACCATCCAAATCGGCATAAAGTTTAGCAAACAAGTAAGCATACAATTTTTTATGGTGCTAAAAAGATAAGAAAAGATAAACAAAGATATGAGAGGGAGAGAGGATTATACAGAGAGGGGCATAGAGGTGGAGACATAGAGGCTAGGGATGAGAGGAGATCACCTGCAACGCCGAGGCTAGGTCGAGACAAGACGCCGCCTCCTACATGGCCTATGGGACGGGGCGGTGTGCGCGGAGGTGATGGGGATGTCAGTGGATGAGAGGGTACGGCTGGTCGCCGAGGTGATAGGGAAGGCGGTGGACGGGGCGGGATGGCGGCATAGGGGACCTGCTATCGGTAGATCTGATGGCACCTGGTCATTGCAGCCGGTTGGCGGTGCGAACCCTAACTCGGATCGAGTGCTTGTGGGTGAGACGACATTTTCTTGAATTGTTTGACATTATTTTAAAATTTACATGAACATCTTTTATATTGTATAAACATTTCTTGAAATGTCACAATCATATTTTTGGAACGCATGAATACTTTTTAAATGTGATGATACATTATTCGAATGATATGAATAATTTTACAAATTATGTGAAAATGTTTTTGAATCTGTGGACATTTTTCAAATGTCATGAACATTGTTTTGAATGGTAAGAACATTTTTCAAAAGTTGCATGAACAATGTTTTTACACTGCATGTGCAATTTTCTAGAATACTTTTATGCGCGTTGAAGCTTTTCATAATTTGACCCAAGGTCCTCTCTGATTCAATGTATGTTCACAACACTTAAGGTGTTGGTAGGATCTGCTGATCATAATCACCAAGCCGAGCAGTATCGATGGTAATGGTAGGGGAACAATAGCATGAATGAGCCCAACAGGGGGAGTTTGACTATCCATGTGTGACTCACCTACGAAGTGTCCAAGATGAAGAGTGACATTGCGCTACATGGAGATGTCAATGCTGCTGTCTTATTGCATGTGCCTAATGGTGTTCGAAGTGGTAACACTTGGTTATTTCAGATAGTTTCACATCTAATATGAACACAAAAGCGAGTTGCCAATCACATAAAGTGTTTAATATCAGAATTTAAATGGTATGAGCCGCACTATCCCAGTTTTTTTAATTGCTGGTGCAAATAGTTTCTCCCGGACTGCTCATTGGACTTAGTAAGAAAATAGCTTGTCCTACATAAGACAAAGTGGTGTTTCCTGTGGAGCGGGTATTTGCTCACACCTCCTCTATACGTACATCCATATAAATGGTATGAACCGCACTATCCCAAGTATCTTTCAGAGGCTTCACTTTATCCATCTACAACATCCATATATGAAAGCTTTGATGTATCCAATATTCTTTACTAAGCAGCGATCAGTCAATACCACTGCAAAATTAATACTAAGCAATCAATCATACAAAATTTTCACTGCATGGCGTCGACATCAATCAGTACATGTTTGGACCATCCAAATCAGCATACAATTCAGCAAACAACTAAGCATATAGTTACTTATAGTTCCAAACAGAGAAGAAAAGAGAAACAATGATATGAGAGGGAGAGAGGATGCGACAGAGAGGGCCGTAGAGGAGGAGACATACATGCAAGGGACGAGAGGAGCACACCAGCAATGGCGAGGCTGGCTTGGGCAAAGACGTCATCTCCTGTAGGACGGATGGGCCAAGGCGGTGGGCGTGGAGGTGACGGGGATGGCGGCGGAGGAAACAGGGTGAACGAGCTCGGCGGTTACGTGGATGATGATGGACAGGGCGGGGTGGCAGCATTGGGAACCTGCCGCCCGCGGATCTGATGGCGCTGGGTCGGGGCAGCCGACTGGTGGCGCAAACCCTAACTTTGTTTGACTACCTGTGGGAGGGGACAAATGAGAGTGGGGAACGAACGCAAGCCTTCTCACGACATTCATTCATTTTGTGCCTCGCTCGCTTGGCCCAAGTAGCATTTCTCTCGTAAATACGGTCACCAATAGGGGCAGTCATTGAATATGAATCATTTTCTTTTGAGGGGCCGATGAGAATCCCTAGAAACGTCAACTTTCAATGATTCTAAAATAAACTGCGATTCTGTAATGATTCTTGGAGATTTCTAGCACATATTAGAGTTCTTTTGCGGTTTTGATTCCCCAGAATGTAATGTACTAGAATTGCGTCAGAAGAACTCCCCCCTAGTATCTTGAGTTAGCGAGTGACGGTCAAAATTTGGGTACTTCTCTGATCGGCTAGCTCCGATCATGATATACAGGTGGAGTCATGAATCGCCGACGAACTTTGCAGCTATGCTCTTACTGCTGATCTCCAAGTGCTTCTAGCACACGCTTAGATGCATGTTCGGCTACACACAGACGCACTGTGACGCCCCCGATTCAATCATACACTAATCATACACGCAAACGTGTACGATCAAGATCAGGAACTCATGGGAAGATATCACAACACAACTCTAAAAATAAAATAAGTCATACAAGCATCATAATACAAGCCAGGGGCCTCGAGGGCTCGAATACAAGTGCTCGATCATAGACGTGTCAGCAGAAGCAACAATATCTGAGTACAGACATAAGTTAAACAAGTTTGCCATAAGATGGCTAGCACAAACTGGGAGACCAATCGAAAGAGGCGCGGGCCTCCTGCCTGGGATCCTCCTAAACTACTCCTGGTCGTCGTCAGCAGCCTGCACGTAGTAGTAGGCACCTCCAGTGTAGTAGTCGTCGTCGACGGTGGCGTCTGGCTCTTGGGCTCCAACGTCTGGTTGCGGCAACCAGGTAGAAGGGGAAGGGGGAAAGAGGGAGAAAAGAAACTGTGAGTACTCATCCAAAGTACTCGCAAGCAAGGATCTACACTACATATGCATGGGTATATGTGTAAGGAGGCCATATCAGTGGACTGAACTGCAGAATGCCAGAATAAGAGGGGGATAGCTAATCCTGTCGAAGACTACGCTTCTGGCAGCCTCCGTCTTGCAGCACGTAGAAGAGAGTAGCTTGAAGTCCTCCAAATAGCATCGTATAGCATAATCCTACCCGACGATCCTCCCCTCGTCGCTCTATGGAAAAGCGATCACCGGGTTGTCTGTGGAACTTGTCTGGGTGTGTTTTATTAAGTATGCGGTTCTAGTTGTCATAAGGTCAAGGTACAAATCCAGGTCGTCCTTTTACCGAGGGACACGGCTATTCGAATAGATAAACTTTCCTACAGGGGTGCACCACATAACCCAACATGCTCGATCCCATTTGGCCGGACACACTTTCCTGGGTCATGCACGGCCTTGGAAGATTAACACGTCGCAGCCCCACCTAGGCACAACAGAGAGGTCAACACACCGGTCTAAATCCTATGCGCGCAGGGGTCTGGGCCCATCGCCCATTGCACACCTGCATGTTGCGAGGGCAGCCGGAAGCAAACCTAGCGACCTCCATTACAAAGGAAGTCACGTTACGCAGTCCAATCCGGCGCGCGCCGCTCCGTCGCTGACGTCAAGAAGGCTTGGGCTGATACCACGATGTCGAGTGCCCATATCTTTCCCGCGTAGTTGGTTAGTGCGTATAGGCCAGTGGCCAGACTCAGATCAAATACCAAGATCTCGTTAAGCGTGTTATTATGAAGTAACCGCGAACGTCGACCAGGGCCAGGCCCACCTCTCGCCTAGGTGGTCTCAACCTGCCCTACCGCTCCGCCACATAGTAACAGTCGGGGGCCATCGAGAACCCAGGCCCACCTCTACTGGGATGGAGCCACCTGTCCTTCCAGCCCCCACATCGGAATCACTTGCGGGTACTCAACAAGCCAACCCGACTTTAGTCACCCTCTGTATAGTATGTATATATGTATAGTATATACCCGTGATCACCTCCCAAGTGATCACGGCCCAATAGTATAGCAAGGCAGACTGACAAGAATGTAGGGCCAATGATGATAAACTAGCATCTATACTAAGCATTTAGGATTGTGGGTAAGGTATCAATGACTGTAGCAACAATGACAGGCTATGCAACAAAATAGGAGTAACCGAACAGTAACATGCTACACTACTCTAATGCAAGCAGAATAGAGAAGAATAGGAAATATCTGGTGATCAAAGGGGGGGCTTGCCTGGTTGCTCTGGCAAGAAGGAGGGGTCGTCAACTCCGTAGTCGAACTGGGCAGCAGCAGCGTAGGTCACGTAGTCTACCGGAGAGAAGAGGGGGAAGAAACAATAAATATAATGCAAACATAAGCATGACGATGTATGACATGACAATGAGCGGTGCTAGGTGTGCCCTAACGCGGTAGTAGGTGATACCGGCGAGAGGGGGAAACATCCGGGAAAGTATCCCCGGTGTTTCGTGTTTTCGGACAGATGAACCAGAGGGGGAAAGTTGCGTGTTTGCTATGCTAGGGATGTGTGGCGGTCGAACGGGTTGTGTATCCGGATTCGTCTCGTCGTTCTGAGAAACTTTCATGCACAAAGTATTTTCATCCGTGTTACGGATTATTTTATACTGATTTTTAAAGTTTTAAATCATTTTCTAAATTATTTTTAATTCGAAAATTAAATGTTAAATTGCTATGGGTACATAGAAGTGTACCCACATATGGGCTTGGGTGGCTGACCAGTAGGTCCAGTTGACTTGGTCAGCTTCCCAGTCAGCAGAGGCTGACTAATGGGGCCGGTCAAAGTCAACAGCCCAGTCAGCATTGACTGTTGACTGGTCAAACTAACTAGTGGGTCCCGCTTGTCATAGTCTCATAGTAATTAAACAGGGTTAATTAGCTTTAACTAGATGATTAGGTTAATCTAATCTAGATTAATTAAGTTAATTAATTCTTTAATTAATTAATATTTTAATTATTATATTTTTAATTCCTTTTCTTTCTTTCTTTTAACGTTCTTGGGGCTGGGCCCCATGTGTCATTCGACCAGGGGGCCGATGCGGGTTACGGGTGCTGGATGCTAACGAGCACAGCCCGAACGGGCGCTGGCCCGCGGGGGCGTACCCGAGCCGTGGGGCGGCTGGTGGGCGCGGGCGCCATCGCACCGGCATGGAGCTCCGGCGGCTGCGACCGGGAGGAGCATGGGGAGGGTTGCGGCGCCGGCTCGGCCTGGCACGGCAGAGCCGAGGCGGGAGGCGGAGATGGGACACAGGGCGACGACGCGGCGTCGTGCACCACAAGGGGCAGCAGTGGGGGGGCGTGTGCTAGGCCGGTGGCGGGCTCGCGCTGGCCGGCAAGCAGGGGCCACAGGCGTGGTCAGCGAGGACGGCCGGAGCAGGGAGGGCTGCGGGAGGCCGGGTCGAGGCCAATGGTGCAGGCAGGGACGCAGCAAGGCGGCGAGCAGAGAGGAGCCGTCGTGCGGGGCTGGCCCTAGGCGCGGACGGCGCGATTGATGGGCGAGTGAGGGACGGGGGAGAGAGGAGGAGAGGTAGGAGCTCACGGTGGCCGTAGGGTAAATGGCAGCATGCTCGGGGAGGCTCGGGGTGGTCGACGGAGACGACGCGACGGAGCGGGAGGCAGGCCGGCGGGATAGACGACGAGGTGGAGGTGGCGACGTCGTGGCGAGGCGGCACCGGGCAGTGGGGTCGGGGCGTCGCTGCGACCTCCTCTCGATCCCGACCCAATCGGGGGAGAGAGAGGGGGGAGGAGATATTTTGCAGGGGGAAGTGGGGGTGTGTGTCAGTGGTGTACTGGGGGGAGTGGGGGAGGTTATGGCGGCGGGGTGGGCCGGCCTGGCGGCCTGGTGGGTTGAGGCCCAAAAGGGGGGGGGGAGGTGGCCTGCTGGGCCGTAGCCCAGTGGGGGGAGTTCTTCCTTTTTTTCTATTTTGTTTTCTGTTTTGCATTATCTTTTATTATTTCTCTTTTCTGTTTTAATTCATTTTAAAATATTCAAGCACTTTCTAAAAATATATTTTCTTTATTATAATTACTCTTGTAATATTCGGCACCCACCGAACATTTTTGTTTCAACTTTGAAAACGTTTGTTGTTTGACATATTTAGAATTTAAATTTCGAAACGGTTTTGAATCATTGCGAGGTTAGCAATAGTAACCGAGGTGACATGGAATGATTAGCGTGGGATTACTGTAGCATGATTATCCGGGCGTCACAATTCTCCTCCACTACAAGAAATCTCGTCCCGGGATTTAAGCGATGGAGTAAGGGGGAGATGCTGGTAGCGAAAAACCTAACGAGTCTTCTCGGTCTTGGCTGTCCTTTCGAAGAGGTTGATCCCTTTCATTGATGTCTTCATTTCTCTGCTTCAAGTCACTATGATCAAGTCGTCATCCTTTCTTCGGGATCTCCATCGTCCTACGAACGCGACCAAGGGGAAAAACTCCGGAAGAATGCATTTGCACAAAGTTGGGCATCTGACGGTGAACTCAATGGGAAATACACAAGGTACCCCATGAGTTGTATTTCAGTGAATTCGTTGAGTGCAATATACGATTGTACCAAAGTTTCAAACGGGTAGGCAATCGTTCGATGCCTGAAACAGGGCATGAAAGGGGTTCAAAGCAACGGGGATAAGTATTGTGTCTGATTCCAGAATTGATGATCTCTCGGAAAGTTGCTCATGAATTACGCACGAGGCCACGCGCGAGGACCAACCTTGGGAACAGGGGGTGTACAGGAGAGTTGGGTTCGATCCTGTGGAACTGTGGGTTATGGGCCCACCATGTGGTTTGAAAGTAGTAAGGGTGGTGACATCTTGCACAACCGCGACAGGGAGGCATGTTAGTGAATAGCTTGTCAGCTATGCCGGCAACAATGTCAGTACCAAGGCCGAGGGACGAAGAGATCCATTTTCCTGCTCGTTGAACGAGACGGACCCCTAGGCAAAGTTCTCGTCCATCGGTGGTTACCGGAATGCTATCGACAAATGCAATAGGGTCTTTCTGACAGAGTGGTACAACGAGGTGCTTACCTAAGCAGGGAATTATCACTGCTCAGCTAAGTCAGATTGCACGAAAGGTTAAACAAACAATGGAATGGAAAATGTGATTATCAGATTAAACAGAACAAGGGAAAGGAAAATGTGTTTAAACACATCTTTCAAGGTTATATCCTTCCCAAGGACAAGCAGAGCATGATATGCATGACAGGATATAATGTAAGGGGAGAGAATTTTCATGACATTAACCATACAACGGTGTTTGGATAATTGAGCAAGAAACATATAGCATTGGGCTTCAAATGTTCTTATTGAAGATCGGAGTACCACAGAAAGGCTTCGAGATAGCATCGACAAGGTCTTCAAGCAAAGGTCAGACCTTGGATACACAAAGGATTTATCAGGAACCACTTGTAGAATAAGTCTTACCATTTCCTCATGGAAGAAAGGATAACCTTGAGGAAAGGAAACTATAACAATAGGGCCTCCGGCCAGGTGTGGTAGGCATGACATCATCTTACCGGGTCATATAAAGACCAATGATATGACTCTAGGAAAATGTCTCAACCATCATATCCGACTGAGATTCAGATCTGATTGGTGTCGGGATACCTCAGACTTAGGATACCTGAGAAGAAAAGGTACAACGCAAATTGACGAGATGACATTGTAAGATTCTCGGGGAAATGAACTATGGAAGCGAGTTCCGAAACAAGAGTTCATCATTAAACCAAGGAGAGGGTGAGGATGTGGCTGATGGACTCAGCGACATTCCATTTAGATTTCAAAAGATGGATTTCCACGATTATCTGAACAAGGAGATAACCTTTGTCAGATCAAATGATATAGTGAGGTATGCTCGAGGAAAACATACATAATTAAACATTGGTTGAAAGGTGCACCCGAAATATGGGCTGGGTTGCACGGCCAACATTGGAATGGTGATTCAATAATCAATAGTCTAAGAATGAACAGCCGACCATTAACTTGAAAGCAATAGGGTTGCTAGAAGGGCGGAATCCAAACAATATCGCTCAATTGTTGGTACCCTGGTTGGAATCAACACGAGGACCCAAGAAAGAATGGTGATGGTGAGAAGTATCACCATACCAAGAATTCTTAAGAGGTGGTGAAATTC
Source organism: Triticum aestivum (assembly GCF_018294505.1). Taxonomy (NCBI): domain Eukaryota; kingdom Viridiplantae; phylum Streptophyta; class Magnoliopsida; order Poales; family Poaceae; genus Triticum; species Triticum aestivum. The sequence continues at coordinate 619,301,270 of NC_057804.1, forward strand.
CCATGACATTCTTGACATAAAAGGTGGTAATATTCCAAGGTAAAGAAGAACAAGGCTGGGTAGCAAGGAACTCAAGGTATAACACACAACACGAACAAGTTTGTGTTGGAGGGAAGGCAGTAAAGTGGTTGATGATAACACAAATCATCGAGGCAAGGATGGTATTTCTCATCATGAATCCGATTGATATCCTGGAAGATCTCATCAGGTTGATGATGATCACGACACATTTGTCGAGAGGTTACACGAAGATGTAATTGAAAGACGATGACATCAAGTCAAACGAATGATGAAGCGAAAGGTTATTGGAACTACGGTTAGGACACAAAATCCAAAGCAAGCTTGTTGTCCAAAGCAAAATGATATGATGAGGAAAGATCGACGTAAGCTTAGCTCATCGTCAAAAAATATGCTCTGGGAAGAGGACCAGGTAGCACAGTTAAAATCGGCACGACAAGGATATAGCCAAACAGGCTAGGAATGACGTGATTGAGTTCAAACTCGTAAGTAATGAAGGTTACCAAGAGTTGCTTAATCGCGATGCGGACTCGGGTCAGTTATCGGTGTCTTTGAGTGTTAAATAACTCAGAGCCCGTGAAAAATTGGAATCAATGAGAATGTAGCACTTGATGAAGAACTCATAAGAAGTTATGCATTTCCTGATAATCTTGAGATACCAGGGGGTAATACTCGAGGACAAATCAAAGTAGAGGTTGGACTAGGGTATTACTCTACAGAAGACAAGTGCTTAAACTTGCACGAGAAATGGTATTTAAAGGAGAACATGGTCGGAAATCTCGATCATAAATGATCGAACAATGGATACAGGATGAACTTATAACAAGGGGGTAACTATTTTTACGAGCAGCTTCCATGATAAGTTATACATCGTGTCCATGGGCATGAACGCAAGGTTCAAGGTCGACTCCCACTTCTTCAATGTATAACCTTCCATTCACTTCTCGCTTTGATAAAGGCATTAGTGTTGAAAGTTTTACCTGGTGTAATACCAGATGAGTATGACTCGTGAAAACTTTTGAGTGCACACATATTAAGGAAGGCATAGGTTCAACCCGTCAGGGTATCGTGGAAACATATACCACAAGCTTCAATAGTAAATAACACAAGCTCGATAGTAGAGCATGGTTGACAAAAACAGAGGATACAATTTACCTAAGGCATTATCTATCAGGGAAAGAACTTCTCGAGGTTTTTGTATACGAAGGACACTGTCGCATGATATTTCAACAAAGGATCCGACGGTCCTTAGTGAAACTGATGTGAGTATCGGCACACAACCAGAGGAAGAAACAATGTGAAGGCATTGGATTATAGAAGCAACTGACTAATTCAAAGCTCACATGTAAAGGAATTATGATTACCAAATCAAAGGATCAGAAGCAAATGCTCTGATTAAGGATGGATAAGTTGAGTAAGCTTAGGGGTAAAATCGACAACAATTTGATTGGTCGAGATCAAGTTCATGTTTAAAGTGACGTCTAAGTCGGAAATATAATTTAAAAGGATCAACTGACGATTGCGTGCATTCGCACTCATGTTGAATCAATAGGATCAAAATGACGATGCCTAAGGATACTAACGAATATTGCCAGACATATGGAAAGCATCCACAATGCAAGCAGACAAGTATTGCAGAGCAATAAGCTACTAAGGATTTTTGGAGGATCGAATAGTATTTCGAAGACCATTGTGGAACACATGAACAACGGTGAAAGAACGGATACTCGGTAAGTGTGAGGAATTATCCATAGGGGGTATTCATGTGGCAAAGATCTGCAATGCAATGGCTCAAAAGATTCTTAAAAGTCAAAGAACAATTCGATGCATCTTGTATTAACAAGAGCAGCTAGGGATAAATGTGAGAATGGTAAGGTTAATAAGTTATCCATAAGGATTTATCGGTGGTAGGGAATTGCAAAAGAAGTGGGCACAAAGTCACGAGAGAACTTCAGCGAGTATCTTCGAAATCTTCTGGTGTAGCAAACAATCATCGGGAGTGAGGGATTCTCCGGGAGAAAGTATTCTCGAGAACCTAAAGTTAGTTTTGTTTTTAGCAAAATCATTTAACCCGAATAGAAGAGAGATACGAGTCCCAGAGTATAGGTCGAGGAATAAAAGATCCTAATACCACCCAATGGCGACGTGGGCCCGTAAGGCACACAGCCATGTTAGTAAAAGTTTTTGCAATGTCTAGAACTCGACTTCGGCCAAGGAGTGTGGAAGGGGGATTCCTACAGGAAGTCGGCTCTGATACCAACTTGTGACGCCCCCGATTAAATCGTACACTAATCATACATGCAAACGTGTACGATCAAGATCAAGGACTCACGGGAAGATATCACAACACAACTCTAAAAATAAAATAAGTCATACAAGCATCATAATACAAGCCAGGGTCCTCGAGGGCTCGAATACAAGTGCTCGATCATAGACGAGTCAGCGGAAGCAACAATATCTGAGTACAGACATAAGTTAAACAAGTTTGCCATAAGATGGCTAGCACAAACTGGGATACCAATCGAAAGAGGCGCAGGCCTCCTGCCTGGGATCCTCCTAAACTACTCCTGGTCGTCGTCGGCAGCCTGCACGTAGTAGTAGGCACCTCTTGTGTAGTAGTAGTCGTCGATGGTGGCGTCTGGCTCCTGGGCTCCAACGTCTGGTTGTGGCAACCAGGTAGAAGGGGAAGGGGGGAAAGAGGGAGAAAAGCAACCGTGAGTAATCATCCAAAGTACTCGCAAGCAAGGATCTACACTACATATGCATGGGTATATGTGTAAGGAGGCCATATCAGTGGACTGAACTACAGAATGCCAAAATAAGAGGGTGATAGCTAATCCTGTCGAAGACTACGCTTCTGGCAGCCTCCGTCTTGCAGCATGTAGAAGAGAGTAGCTTGAAGTCTTCCAAGTAGCATCATATAGAATAATCCTACCCGGCGATCCTCCCCTCGTCGCCCTGTGGAAAAGCGATCACCGGGTTGTCTGTGGAACTTGTCTGGGTGTGTTTTATTAAGTATCCGGTTCTAGTTGTCATAAGGTCAAGGTACAACTCCGGGTCGTCCTTTTACCGAGGGACACGGCTATTCGAATAGATAAACTTCCCTGCAGGGGTGCACCACATAACCCAACACGCTCGATCCCATTGGGCCGGACACACTTTCCTGGGTCATGCCCGACCTTGGAAGATCAACACGTCGCAGCCCCACCTAGGCACAATAGAGAGGTCAACACGCCGGTCTAAATCCTATGCGCACAGGGGTCTGGGCCCATGGCCCATTGCACACCTGCACGTTGCGAGGGCGGCCGAAAGCAGACCTAGCAACCTCCATTACAAAGGAAGTCACGTTACGCGGTCCAATCTGGCGCGCGCCGCTCCGTCACTGACGTCAAGAAGGCTTTGGCTGATACCACGACGTCGAGTGCCTATCTTTCCCGCGTAGTTGGTTAGTGCGTATAGGCCAGTGGCCAGACTCAGATCAAATACCAAGATCTCGTTAAGCGTGTTATTATGAAGTAAGCGTGAACGTCGACCAGGGCCAGGCCCACCTCTCGCCTAGGTGGTCTCAACCTGCCCTGTCGCTCCGCCACATAGTAACAGTCGGGGGCCGTCGGGAACCCAGGCCCACCTCTACTGGGATGGAGCCACCTGTCCTTCCAGCCCCCACATCGGAATCACTTGCGGGTACTCAACGAGCCAACCCGACTTTAGTCACCCTCTGTATAGTATGTATATATGTATAGTATATACCCGTGATCACCTCCCAAGTGATCACGGCCCAATAGTATAGCAAGGCAGACTGACAAGAATGTAGGGCCAATGATGATAAACTAGCATCCTATACTAAGCATTTAGGATTGCGGGTAAGGTATCAATGACTATAGCAACAATGACAAGCTATGCAACAGAATAGGAGTAACCGAACAGTAACATGCTACACTACTCTAATGCAAGTAGAATAGAGAAGAATAGGCGATATCTGGTGATCAAAGGGGGGGGGGCTTGCCTAGTTGCTCTGGCAAGAAGGATGGGTCGTCAACTCCGTAGTCGGACTGGGCAGCAGCAGCGTTAGTCACGTAGTCTACCGGAGAGAAGAGGGGAAAGAAACAATAAATATAATGCAAACATAAGCATGACGATATATGACATGACAATGAGCGGTGCTAGGTGTGCCCTAACGCGGTAGTAGGTGATACCGGCGAGAGGGGGAAACATCCGGGAAAGTATCCTCGGTGTTTCGCGTTTTCGGACAGATGAACTAGAGGGGGAAAGTTGCGTGTTTGCTATGCTAGGGATGTGTGGCGGTCGAACGGGCTGTGTATCCGGATTCTTCTCGTTGTTCTGAGCAACTTTCATGTACAAAGTATTTTCATCCGAGTTACGGATTATTTTATACTGATTTTTAAAGTTTTAAATCATTTTGTAAATTATTTTTAATTCGAAAATTAAATGTTAAATTGCTATGGGTACATAGAAGTGTACCCACATATGGGCTTGGGTGGCTGACCAGTAGGTCCGGTTGACTTGGTCAACTGCCCAGTCACAGAGGCTGACTGATGGGGCCGATCAAAGTCAACAGCCCAGTTAGCATTGACTGTTGACTGGTCAAACTAACTAGTGGGTCCCGCTTGTCATAGTCTCATAGTAATTAAACAGGGTTAATTAGGTTTAGCTAGATGATTAGGTTAATCTAATGCAGATTAATTAAGTTAATTAATTCTTTATTTCATTAATATTTTAATTATTATATTTTTAATTCCTTTTCTTTCTTTCTTTTAACGTTCTAGGGGCTGGGCCCCATGTGTCATTCGACCAGGGGGCCGATGCGGGTTACGGGCGCTGGGTGCTAACGGGCACAGCCCGAATGGGCGCTGGCCCGTGGGGGCGTACCCGAGTCGTGGGGCGGCTGGTGGGCGCGGGCGCCAGCGCACCGGCGTGGAGCTCTGGCGGATGCGACCGGGAGGAGCATGGGGAGGGCCGCGGCGCCGGCTCGGCCTGACGCGGCAGAGCCGAGGCGGGAGGCAGAGATGGGACACATGGTGACGACGCGGCGTCGTGCACCACAAGGAGCAGCAGTGGGGGCGTGTGCTGGGCCGGCGGCGGGCTCGCGCTGGCTGGCAAGCAGGGTCCGCAGGCGTGGTCAGCGAGGACGGTCGGAGCGGGGAGGGCTGCAGGAGGCCGGGTCGAGGCCAATGGCGCAGGCAGGGACGCAGCAAGGCGTTGAGCAGAGAGGAGCCGTCGTGCGGGGCTGGCCCTAGGCGCGGACGACGCGATTGATGGGCGAGCAAGGGACGGGGGAGAGAGGAGGAGAGGTCGGAGTTCATGGTGGCAGTAGGCTAAATGGCAGCGTGCTCGGGGTGGTCGACGGGGACGACGCAGCGGAGCGGGAGGCAGGCCGGCGGGGTAGACGACGAGGTGGAGGTGGCGACGTCGCAGCGAGGCGGCACCGGGCGGTGGGGTCGGGGTGTCGCGGCGACCTCCTCTCGATCCCGATCCAATCGGGGGAGAGAGAGGGGGGAGGAGATATTTTGCAGGGGGAAGTGGGGGGGGGGTGTCGGTGGTGTACTGGGGGGAGTGGGGGAGGTTATGGCGGCGGGGTGGGCCGACCTGGTGGCCTGGTGGGTTGAGGCCCAAAAAGGGGGGGGGGGCTGCTGGGCCGTAGCCCAGTGGGGGGGGAGTTCTTCCTTTTTTCTATTTTGTTTTCTGTTTTGCATTTTCTTTTACTATTTCTCTTTTCTGTTTTAATTCATTTTAAAATATTCAGGCACTTTCTAAAAATATGTTTTCTTTATTATAATTACCCTTGTAATATTCGGCACCCACCGAACATTTTTGTTCCAAATTTGAAAACGTTTGTTGTTTGACATATTTAGAATTTAAATTTCGAAACGGTTTCGAATCATTGCGAGGTTAGCAACAGTAACCAAGGTGACATGGAATGATTAGCGTGCGATTGCTGTAGCATGATTATCCGGGCGTCACACGCACGCTCGCCGATTTCCTCCCATCGCATGTCAATCAATATCATGTCATTGCTGAGCAACAAGGTATATGATATTGTCAATTAAGTAATTTACCATCGCATACGATGCATAGCTTGCACATTTCAACCTTTGCTTTAATTCTATGGGCATGGCCGGTTGCCTCGTTTTTTTGGCATCTTTTAATTTTTTTCGTTGACGTCTTCCTCATCCCGACCGGTTGGCCATAGACCCTCCACCACTAAAATGTCTTCCGCTGCCACCCGAGATATATGACGTGCAGGCGTGCGACCTTGCTCGACCTTCACCGTCCAGGGCATCATTTTTTGGACCGGCGCCTCCCTGCATGCACCAACTCTTCAACTCCCTATCACTAGTGACGTTGTGGCTACACCTATGTGCCATGGTCGACTCCATTGTTCCGTCTCCCGCCCCTCCATATTCTCAAGGAAAATTGACCGATCTTGTTGCCATTTTCAGGCAACTAATGTTTAGCAAACATAAACTATTAATGTTATGATGTTTATATTAAGGGGCCCCGAGTTTGATTTCTGCCCCAGACCACCAAAATCTCAAGGCTGACCCTGTCATCAACTGACCCTCTGCATTTCGCCCGGAAAACTGTTTTTTAACACAGTATAGACGCAAGCGCTCATATACACACACATACACTCACCCCTATGAACGCACGCACGCACACCCTACCCATATGAGCACCCCAGAAAGACTGAGCCGGCATATCATCTTGAAATTTACGAAGTCATCATATGCACCTCGTCGTCGACGAGAACGTCTCCTACCACTGAATGCGCGTCACCGGAAATCTTGAAATAAATCCATAAAAAGATGCGACCACCAGGACTTGAACCTTGGTGGGCTGAGGATACAACAATCCATCTAACCATCTAACCACATATTGGTTCGCTTCTACCGGAAAACTTAACACACAGGAACATATCTAGCCAAGAGGCCAACTCCTAAAGCTTAGACGAATAGACCTAGCCACTTGTACCCAAAAACATAAAAAAATAGAGATTCAATCTCTCATACTAAACTGGGGAACAACCCAAAGAAATCACCGCCTAAGACACTAACTACACTTAGAAATAGTAAATCCAAACCAGTAAAAAACTGTAGCAAAAAACATAGAGTAGTCAAATCAAAACTCGATGCCTCCGTTTGCAAGCCTTCACGCCATCTGACAACAAGTGGGAGAATACCAGCAGATGAACCCTAAATTACCCACCGTTGAACTACCTCGACGAGCTTGGCGGCGTGTACCTCCCCCCCCCCCCCCCCCCGCCTCTCCCACACACAGTCTTGATCTGGATCAGGGTGAGCGGGCGGAAATTAAAATGAAAAAATAATTAGAAAACATAGGTGGGACCGATCACGCGACAATAAGAGGTGCCCCACGCGTGACAAAAAGTCAAGCACACACCTCAACACAAATCGACGGACAAGAAAGCCAACTAAAACTATAAAACGGACTTTTGGAGCATGGGTGCATTGGAGCACTTTTTTAAAGCCCTAAAAACTGGTGCTTATAAGTTTTGAAAAGAAATAATTTTTTTACATGAATATGCATGCATGTGGTCTAAGTACATGTCAAATTTTCTTCAATAATATGTTGTATTGTACGCTCCACAAAAAAGACAAAATTCCGGCCACAAAATCAATAATAAACAAGCCCATTTAAATAAAATGTCTTTTTGTGTCTCTCACATGCAAGCACGTATATTCATGAAAATTTGCACAATTATAGTGCACTAATATACCCGCATGTACACAATTGTTTTGGAATATTTCAAGCAGTAAAAATCCTATTTTTTAGCTAAAAAAGGGGCTCAATGTGCCTGTGCTCCAAAGACATTATTCGACTGAAACATTTTTCGTAAATGGTATTAACATTTTTTTAAATCATGAGGACAATTGTTAAGTGTTAAAACACTTTCTTAGAAAATGTCACAACGATTTTTTTTCAATCATACAACATTTAAAAAAAACATGAACATCATTTATATTGCATGAACATTTGCTAAAAGTGTCACAAACATATTTTTGTAACACATGAATATTTTTTACATGTGATGAAGATTTATTTAATGATATGAATAATTTCACAAACTACACGAACAATGTTTTACATTTTATGTATTTTTTAAATTGTCACAGACAATGTGTTTAAACCTGTGACAATTTTTTAAATGTAATGAACATTGTTTTGAATGGTAAGAACATTTTTCAAAATTTGCATGAAGAAAGATTTTACAGTCTATGAGCATTTAAATTTTTTCATTTTTGCGCGATAAGCATTTCATAATTTGTCCCAGTGCGCCCTCTGATTCCATGTCTGTTCCACAACACTTAGGTGTTGGTAGGATCTACTGATCATAATCACCGAGCCGAGCATTACCGATCCTAATGGTAGGGGAACAACAGAGTTGAACGGGAGTTTAACTATCCATGTGTGACTCACCTACCAAGTGTCCAAGCTGAAGACTGACATTGTACTACCTGGAGATGCCATTGCCCCTGTCTTATTGCATGTGCCTAACGGTGTTCAAATTGGTAACACTTGGTTATTTCAGACAACTTCACATCTAATATGAACACGAAAGCAAGTTGCAAATCTCATAAAGTGTTTAATATCACAATTTAAATGGTATGAGCCACACAATCTAACTTGTTTTTTAATTGCTGGTGCGAATAGTTTCTCCCAGAGTGCTCATTGAACTTAGTAAGAAAATTAGTTTGTCCTACCTTGAACAAAGTGGTGTTTCTTGTGGAGCGGTTATTTGCTCGCACCTCCTCTAATTCACATCCATATAAATGGTATGAGCCACAGTATCCGAAATTTCTCTCAGAGGCTTCACTATCTTCATCTACAACATCCATATGCGCAATTTTTAATCTATACGATCATCTTTACTAAGCAGGCAAGCAGCCATCAACCCATACCACTGCAAAAATCATAATAAGTAAGCAATCATACAAAAATTTAACTACATGCCATCAACATCAATCACTACATGTTTGTACCATCCAAATCAGCATACAATTTAACAAATAAGTAAGCATATAATTTTTTTGACAGTGCTAAACGGATAGAGAGGGACATAGAGGAGGACACATAGAGAGGGACATAGAGGAGGACACATAGAGGCATGGGACGAGAGGACCTCACCAACAACGGCGAGGCTGGCTCGGGTGAAGAGCCACCTCCTACAGGGCAGACGGGGCGGGGCGGTGGGCGTGAAGGTGACAGGGATGGTAGCGGATAGGACGATGTGGGGGCGTAGGGGACCTGCCGTTGGGATGCCTTTGGGTCGGAGCAGCCGGCCGGCGGTGCGAACCCTAACTCAGGTCGAGTGCTTGTGGGTGAGGACGAACGAGTGTGGGGAATGAACGCGAGCCTTCTCGCTAGATTCATTCGTTTTGGGCCTCGCTCGCTTGGCCTGAGTAGCATTTCGGTCGTAAATAGGATGTACAATAGAGGTAGTCGTTGAAAACAAATCATTTTCTTTTGAGGGGCCAGTGGGAATCGTCAGAAACACCAAGTCTAGATGATACTAAAATGCACTGTGATTCGTGAATGATTCTAACCAACTCAAGATACTCTGATTCTTCAGTTTTGATTCGGCGATGATACTAAAATGCACCGTGATTCTCTAGAGTCGAGTTAAAAGAACTCGACCCTAGTATCTTGAGTCAAAAGAACACACAGACGCATGCTCGCAATTTCCTCCTACTATATTTATATTTTTTATGTCTCTCGCATGCAAGCATGTATATTCATGAAAAGCGTGGTAAGCGGTGCATGTATCAAAAGGAAAGCGTGGGAGGGGAGGGTGGGGGTTTTGGGTGGGCCAGGACGGTCAGAAGCGGGAGCGGCAGTGGTCCGTAATCTCGCAAAGCCTCCCCATGTTTGTCTTTGGTTTGCGGAAGAAAGTACGTTCGGACCGTATCGTGGACCGATACAGGACCAAGTTGGATGGCTTTCGCGGTCCAAACGTATGCAGGTGGTTTAAGGGTCGCCGTTGGAGATGCCCTATGCGCAGGATATCTACTATGTGTACATCCTTGTCTTGAGCTTGGTATGCTACCTTTGACACGAATACAGTGACTCTCGCTGGTAAACGTATTTGGAAGAAAACTCAGTCACGATAGTATACCAAAATTTTGATCGATGTGATTGTTGTGGTAACTTAACCTTTCAAGCTTTTCATTTTGACTACTCTTCTAGAGAATGACAGGCACTTGGTATAGCTACATGAATATAGCAATATACATGTGTAACAGTGTAAGGCTTGCATCTACCAATGAAGTGCACTCATTATATTGGATAGTATAGGGTCTGTCTCAACTGAATACATGCACAGATTTTCAGCCACTTTTGATCTGACCGTCCGATAAAAAACATGTGATTGTTTCTTTCTTTCATTCAACTATGGTGTAGCCAGTTCATAGAAAAGTCAATGAAACTTCTATTGGTTTCAGTAGATTTTTTCCGTGTGCCTGTTGTATTAAATTTGTAGCCGCTGCATGAAAAAAAGCGTGTGAGGTGCACACAATCTTTTCCACCGAATAAGCACATTCAAAATCACAGATCCCCACTAGTTGTGATGCACACAAACTAGAAAGTTGATCCTTCAAATCAACAAAGCATCATGATTTGTAACAAGAGAAAGTAATTAATGAACTAAAATCAAATATAAAACAGAATAGACATTCACAAGATCATGATCATGAAAATAGCATGACAATATAACATGAACAAAGACAAAAACAACATAGAAGTTGAGTACATGACACCACCATCCAAAAGTGAAACTAGAAGTTCGGTACATGACACCCAATGGAGTTAAAGAAGGCTTGGAAACTAGTATAAGTACAATGTCTTGATACCCAAATAATATGACCCAAACATGATAAATCCTTCGAGAGCCAAATCAAAAAAAACCTAGAGGGCAAATTAGAACGCCAGTTTATCATTCACTCGGCAAACATCGATCTTGACAATCTTTTCCTGTAGAAATCCGGACTGCCGGACAAAATCCTTCCATCCACCTGTTACTGCCAGAACTCCGTCAGGACGATGCCCAGAATTCCAAATATTATACCATGCTGGTGCTACGACGGGTGGACTAGTCATAATCAAGTGAACTTCACCACTCTTAGTAACTTTGAACTTGTTAGCCCTGGTCTTGGGAATTGTCTGAAACAATACAAATTATGAGCACACATTACTCAACAATAATTAACATTCACAATTGAATAATAATACAAGTTACTAAAATTTCAACATGAGGAACAAATAAGCGTGTGACACATTGCACCAAATATAAGATTATTCAAATTACATGTATAAGAAACTAAATTTGCAAAATAATTTTGTAAGTGCAAAAACTAACCCATGCTATGCATTTGAAACAAAATTATATCTAGTCACGAGTTCAAAAGCATCCATGTTTAAAACCAACATCAACTTGCTACAACCATAACTTACCATCATAGTCCTGATATCTGAAGGAGTCAAACACAACTTGAAGCTATCAAGAACATGAGTAGTGTCGATGCTAGTTGTAGCAGCATGTTCCTCCTCTTGAGAGGGTACAACATTCTCATGTGCAAGTTGTATAGCATTTTGGACAACTGCAACCTGACCAGGATATTGATTAAAAGGAGCACGAGAAAATGAAGGACACACACTCTCGACCATGGTGTATCCTAAAAATTAAATTTAGGCAGATGTAAGTGGAATTTTTTTTGCAAATGAATACATTGTGTTTTCTTTGTAAATATTACCTCTAGATGTGTTGTATCGATCCCTTTTAACTAAAAATCCAAGGACTATGTGAGGTTCATTCTCTTGAAAGTAGAAAAGGAGTTCATTCATCACCAACATAAAAATAGTGGTCAGTAATAAACTTGGTCCTATATCCATTAGCAAATGTACTTATATATATTCCTTTACGCAGACCAACATTGTAGATGTTTCCTTCTATAGTCTTGATTTGAATTGTTGATCTGCCGAGAGCATGTACTCTATCACGCACACGATATGGAATTACCTAAAACAATTAAATCTTGTAATGTGATAAAGTGAACAAAACTTCATAGAAACCAAGTTGTAATTTTTTTATCAAGTTGACATAACTCATAAATATATTATGGTTACTCCTGTTTCCATTCCTCTTAATCTTCATTGAGAAGAAAGAATTCACCCTAGTTTTTGGCTTACGGGCATCACCATCTTGAATGACAAATTACAGGCATCCAGTTAAGCCTCTTTACATGACCAACATAGAATTCATAGTCCTAGCAGTAACAACAAACAAACATCTCCAACTTATAACAACTTTATACAAAAGGAATGTTACTATATTAATTTGTGGCACCACTAGTTACACGAGAGTACAAAATTAACAAATTACCTCCATTTCTATCTTCACGGGCTTGCATTTACTTGCATCACTAGCCTTGAAACTAGGTGATATATCGAGGACGTCACCTTAAGTATCCATTGATGGGCTTCCTATGAAAATTTAGTAATTAAAAACAACTAAAAGATGGAAATGATCAAAAAACGCAATGATCAACCAAATCTTACGACGCGCGCGCGCGCACGCACACACACAACACAATAATTTAATATACAACAAATAAATCTCAAACATACATAATTTAACCATTACAAATACAAAAACAAATAGTTTAGATTCAACTACACACATGCTAACGTGATAAACTGCATACTACTATTGAATTGTATCTCTAAATGATGATGTCAAGCAATGTTTACTCATAACCATAGGTCTCATGCTCGATGTCCTCATCGATTTAGTCCTTGTCTTGCCATAGTCGTAGTTTCTTGTAACATGAACTATCATATATTTTATACTTGTCCTAGTTTTATGGACCTTCCTGTACTAGAGTTTATCCTTGCCCCAATAAAACTACATGCAATCAACTTCTAGAGACCAATTGGGTTGTTAATCTTGATTAGAAGTATGGTGGGGACTATCAAAGTGTTACCAATTTGCTGATCTCGACAATATATAGACATCCTCTACGCGACATACATATAAATGGTATGAGCCACACTATCCCAAATAGCTTTCGGAGGCTTCACTTTCTCCATCTACAACAGCCATATGTGGAAGTTTTAATCTTTACATCTTTTACTAAGAATCCATCAATCCATACCACTACAAAATTCATACTAACAATCAATCATACAACATTTTCACTACATGTCATCAACAACAATCACTACATGTTTGCACCATCCAAATCGTTATAGAATTTAAAAAACAAGTAAGCATCCATATTTTGAAAGTGCTAAGTAAGGAAGAAAATATAGACCGAGATATGAAAGGGAGGGGGGATGAGACAGAAAGAGGCATATGGGAGGAGACACAAAGGCAGGGGACGAGAGGAGCTCACTAGCAGTGGCGAGGCTGGCTCTGGCGAAGATGCCGCCTCCTACAATGCATATGGGATGGGGCGGCGGGATCGGAGGTGACGGGGATCGCGGTGGAGGATAAGGGCCACCGGGCATCCATGTGACAGGACGAGACGGGGCGACGACGTATGGGACCGGCTGTCAACGGATTCGTCGGCGCCGGGTCGGGCAGGTGCTGGCGGCGTGAACCCTAACTCGGGTCGAGTGCTTGTGGGCGGGGACAAATGAAAGTGGGGAACGGACACGAGCCTTCTTGCTGGACTAGTTTGTTTTCCGCCTCGCCTGCTCGGGCCTGAGGGGCATTTCGGTCATAAATACGATGTCCAATAGGGGTTGTCATTCAAAATGAATCGTTTTCTTTTGAGGGGCTGGCGAGAATCACTAGATATATGCTAAACATTCTTTTATTTGAATACGTGTTGAACATTTATCAAATGCATACTGAACATTTTCTATATATGTGCTAAACAATTTATGATAACTTGAACATTTCCAAATACACGTTAAACATTTTTTCTGAATACATGTTGAACATTTATTCCTAATGCACATTTAAAATTTCAAAGCACATGGTGAACTTTTTTATTATCACATATTAAACATTTTTCATAAATGGCATTAACATTTTTTAAATCATGAGGAAAATTGTTAAGTGTTAGAACACTTTTATAAAATCTCACAAACATTTTTTGGAATGGTTCAACATTTTATAAATTACATTAATATATAAACATTTTCTAAAAATGTCACAAACATGTTTTTGTGACAGATGAATATTTTTTAAATGTGATGAACGCATTTTTTGAATGATATGAATAATTTTACTAACTACGTTAACAATGTTTTCCATTTTATGTATTTTTTAAATTGTCATAAAAAATATTTTTGAACCTATGAACATTGTTTTGAATGGTAAGAACATTTTCTAGAAGTTGTGTGAACAAGGTTTTCACATTGCGTGAGCATATTTTAGATTCTTTTTACACTATGAACATTTTCGTAATTTGCATCAATGTGCCCTCTGATTCCATGTCAGTTCCACAACACTTAAAATTGTTTGTAGGATCTGCTGATCATAATCACCGAGTCGAGCATTATCGATGGTAATGGTAGGGGAATAATAGTGTTGAACGAGCCCGGCACGGGCAATTTGACTACCCATGTGTGACTCACCTACGAAGTGTCCAAGATGAAGAGTGAAATTGCGCTACCTGGCAATGTCAGTGCCCCTGTCTTATGGCATGTACCTAACGGTCTTCAATTGATAACACTTGGTTATTTCAGACAATTTCGTCTAATGTGAAAATGAAGGCAAGCTGAAAAAGTGTTTAGTATCACAATTTAAATGGTATGGGTCACACTATCCCACTTGTTTTTAATTGCTGGCGCTTATAGGTTCTCCCGGGCTGCTCATTGAACTTAGTAACAAAATTAGCTTGTCCTACATGGGACACAATAGTGTTTCGTGTGGAGCTGTTATTTGCTCGCACCTCCTCTACGCGCACATGCATATAAATGGTATGAGTCGCACCATCCCAATTTCTTTCGGAGGCTTCACTTTCTTCATCTACAACATCCATACGTCAAAGTTTTAATCTATACAATTTTTTTACTAAGCAGCCATCAATCCATACCACTACACAATTCATATTAAGCAATGAATCATACAAAAATTTCACGACATACCATCAACATCAATCACTACATGTTTGCACCATCCAAATCGGCATAAAGTTTAGCAAACAAGTAAGCATACAATTTTTTATGGTGCTAAAAAGATAAGAAAAGATAAACAAAGATATGAGAGGGAGAGAGGATTAGACAGAGAGGGGCATAGAGGTGGAGACATAGAGGCTAGGGACGAGAGGAGATCGCCTACAACGCCGAGGCTAGGTCGAGACAAGCCGCCGCCTCCTACATGGCCTATGGGACGGGGCGATGTGCGCGGAGGTGATGGGGATGGCAGTGGATGAGAGGGTACGGCTGGTCGCCGAGGTGATAGGGAAGGCGGTGGACGGGGCGGGATGGCGGCGTAGGGGACCTGCTATCGGCAAATCTGATGGCACCTGGTCGTTGCAGCCGGCTGGGGACGCGGACCCTAACTCGGATCGAGTGCTTGTGGGTGAGACGACATTTTCTTGAATGGTTTGACATTATTTTGAAATTTACGTGAACATCTTTTATATTGTATAAACATTTCTTGAAATGTCACAATCATATTTTTGGAACAAATGAATACTTTTTAAATGTGATGATACATTATTCGAATGATATGAATAATTTTACAAATTACGCGAAAAATGTTTTTGAATCTGTGGACATTTTTAAAATGTCATGAACATTGTTTTGAATGGTAAGAACATTTTTCAGAAGTTGCATGAACAATGTTCTTACACTGTATGTGCAATTTTCTAGAGTACTTGTATGCGCGTTGAAGCTTTTCATAATTTGCCCCAAGGTCCTATCTGATTCAATGTATGTTCACAACACTTAAGGTGTTGGTAGGATCTGCTGATCATAATCACCAAGCCGAGCAGTATCGATGGTAATGGTAGGGGAACAATAGCCTTGAATGAGCCCAACGGGGGGAGTTTGACTATCCATGTGTGACTCACCTACGAAGTGTCCAAGATGAAGAGTGACATTGCGCTACGTGGCGATGTCATTGCTCCTGTCTTATTGCATGTGCCTAATGGTGTTCGAAGTGGTAACACTTGGTTATTTCAGATAGTTTCACATCTAATATGGACACAAAAGCGAGTTGCCAATCACATAAAGTGTTTAATATCAGAATTTAAATGGTATGAGCCGCACCATCCCAGTTTTTTTAATTGCG
Source organism: Triticum aestivum (assembly GCF_018294505.1). NCBI lineage: Eukaryota > Viridiplantae > Streptophyta > Magnoliopsida > Poales > Poaceae > Triticum > Triticum aestivum. Next base: position 619,317,573 of record NC_057804.1, read on the forward strand.
GTGCAAATAGTTTCTCCTGGACTGCTCATTGGACTTAGTAAGAAAATAGCTTGTCCTACATAAGACAAAGTGGTGTTTCCTGTGGAGCGGGTATTTGCTCACACCTCCTCTACGCGCACATCCATATAAATGGTATGAACCACACTATCCCAAGTATCTTTCAGAGGCTTCACTTTATCCATCTACAACATCCATATATGAAAGCTTTGATCTATCCAATATTTTTTACTAAGCAGCCATCAGTCAATACCACTGCAAATTTTATACTAAGCAATCAATCATACAAAATTTTCACTGCATGCCGTCGACATCAATCAATACATGTTTGGACCATCCAAATCAGCATACAATTCAACAAAAAACTAAGCATATAGTTATTTGTAGTTCCAAACAGAGAAGAAAAGAGAAACAATGATATGAGAGGGAGAGAGGATGATACAGAGATGGGCATAGAGGAGGAGACATACATGCAAGGGACGAGAGGAGCACACCAGCAATGGCGAGGCTGGCTTGGGCAAAGACGTCGTCTCCTGTAGGACGAATGGGACAAGGCGGTGGGCATGGAGGTGACGGGGATGGCGGCGGAGGAAACAGGGTGAACAAACGCGGCGGTTACGTGGATGGCGGTGGACAGGACGGGGTGGCAGCATTGGGAACCTGCCGCCTGCGGATCTGATGGCGCTGGGTCGGGGTAGCCGACTGGTGGCGCGAACCCTAACTTTGTTTGACTGCCTGTGGGTGGGGACAAATGAGAGTGGGGAACGAACGCAAGCCTTCTCGCGACATTCGTTCATTTTGTGCCTCGCTCGCTTGGCCCAAGTAGCATTTCACTCGTAAATATGGTGACCAATAGGGGCAGCCATTGAATACGAATCATTCTCTTTTGAGGGGCCGATGAGAATCGCCAGAAACGTCAACTTTCAATGATTCTAAAATATACCGCGATTCTGGAATGATTCTTGGAGATTTCTAGCACATATTAGAGTTCTTTTGCGGTTTTGATTCCCTAGAACATGATGTACTAGAATTGTGTCAGAAGAACTCCCCCCTAGTATCTTGAGTTAGCGAGTGACGGTCAAAATTTGGGTATTTCTCTGATCGGCTAGCTCCGATCATGATATACAGGTGGAGTCGTGAATCGCCGACGAACTTTGCAGCTATGCTCTTACTGCTGATCTCCAAGTGCTTCTAGCACACGCTCGGATGCATGTTTGGCTACACACACACGCACGCTCGCCGATTTCCTCCCATCGCATGTCAATCAATATCATGTCATTGTTGAGCTACAAGGTATATGATATTGTCAATTAAGTAATTTACCATCGCATACGATGCATAGCTTGCACATTTCAACCTTTGCTTTAATTCTATGGGCATGGCCGGTTGCCTCGTTTTTTTGGCATCTTTTAATTTTTTTCGTTGACGTCTTCCTCATCCCGACCGGTTGGCCATCGACCCTCCACCACTAAAATGTCTTCCGCTGCCACCCGCGATATATGACGTGCAGGCATGCGACCTTGCTCGACCTTCATCGTCCTGGGCATCATTTTTTGGACCGGCGCCTCCATGCACGCACCAACTCTTCAACTCCCTATCAGCAGTGACGTTGTGGCTACACCTATGTGCCATGGTCGACTCCATTGTTCCGTCTCCCGCCCCTCCATATTCTCAAGGAAAATTGACCAATCTTGTTGCCATTTTTAGGCAACTAATGTTTAGCAAACACAAACTATTATTGTTATGATGTTTATATTAAGGGGCCCCGAGTTTGATTTCTGCCCCCAGACCACCAAAATCTCAAGGCTGACCGTGACATCAACTGACCCTCTGCATTTCTACCGGAAAACTTTTTTAACGCAGTATAGACGGAAGCGCTCATATACACACGCATACACTCACCCCTATGAACGCACACATGCACACCCTACCCATACGAGCACCTCAGAAAGACTGAGCCGGCATATCATCTTGAAATTTACGAAGTCATCATATGCACCTCATCGTCGACGGGAACGCCTCCTCTCACTGAATGCGCATCACCGGAAATCCTGAAATAAATCCAGAAATAGATGCGAGCTCCAAGACTTGAACCTTGGTGGGCTGAGGATACCACAATCCATATAACCATTCAACCACATATTAGTTCGCTTCTACCGGAAAACTTAACACACAGGAACATATCTAGCCAACAGGCCAACTCCTAAAGCTTAGACGAATAGACCTAGCCACTTGTACCCAAAAACATAAACAAAAATAGAGATTCAATCTCTCATACTGAACTGGGGAACAACCCAAAGAAATCACCGCCTAAGACACTAACTACACTTAGAAATAGTAAATCCAAACTAGTAAAAAATTGTAACAAAAACATAGAGTAGTCAAATCAAACCTTGATACCTCCGTGTGCAAACCTTCACGCCGTCGATAACAAGTGGTAGAATACTAGCAGAGGTACCCTAAATTCCCCATCGTTGGACCGCCCCGACGAGCTTGGCGGTGGGTACCTCTCTCTCCCCCCCCCCCCCCCCCCTCCCTCACAGTCTTGATCTAGATCAGGGTGAGCGGGCGGAAATTAAAATGAAAATATAATTAGAAAAACATAGGTGGGACCGATCACGCGACAATAAGAGGAGCCCCACATGTGACAGAAAGTCAAGCACACATCTCAACACAAATCGACGGACAAAAAAGTCAGCTAAAACTATAAAGCGGACTTTTGGAGCATGGGTGCATTGGAGCACGTTTTTTAAAGCCCTAAAAACCGGTGCTTATAAGTTTTGAAAAGAAATAATTTTTTACATGAATATGCATGCATGTGGTCTAAGTACGTGTCAAATTTTCTTCAATAATATGTTGTATTGTAAGCTGCACAAAAATGACAAAATTCCGGCCACAAAATCCACAATAAACAAGCCCAGATAAAAAAAATGTCTTCTTGTGTCTCTCACATGCAAGCACGTATATTCAAGAAAATTTGCACAGTTATAGTGCACTAATATACCCGCATCTACACAATTGTTTTGGAATATTTCAAGCGGTGAAAATCCTATTTTTTTAGTTAAAAAAGGGGCTCAATGTTCCTATGCTCCAAAGACATTATTCGACTGATTTTTTTCCGTAAATGGCATTAACATTTTTGTAAATCATGAGGACAATTGTTAAGTGTTAAAACACTTTCTTAGAAAATGTCACAACGATTTTTTTCAATCGACAACATTTTTAAAAAGGGATAATTAGATTTATGCCCTAGTTGTGTCCCACTCGTCTGTTTTACCCCTAATTCTCAAAAGTCACCGGTTCTGTCCAAGTCAATTTGCTCCGCTTATGCTTTTGCCCTTTGACCATTTGACCGCCAGTTTGAAAACTTCAAAACTGATTCATACTAAATCAGAAAATGCAAATAAGATACCAAAATGTTCAGAAAAACATCACCTATATGCGAGTGTCATTTGCATTCATGAAAAAAGTGTTGGAAAGGGCACATCCGAGTTTTAGCTCTTTTCATACCACCATGAATAGAAACTCCAAAGGAATTGAAAAAAATTCAAAAAAATACGGTGGCAAAGAACGACAAATGTTCTAAGTGCTTGCCAAGTTTCATTAGGGAACGTCATTCGTGGAAGTCGTGGCGAAAAAATATTCTATTTTGGAGTGCTGATTGTTTTTTTTGCCGCGGCAACAACGAATGTTATTCCCTGATGAAACTTGGCAGGCACTTAAAACATTTGTCATTCTTTGCCACCAATTTTTTTTATTTTTTTGTACTTTTTTAGATTTTACTATTCATGGTGGTAGCCTAAAAGCTAAAACTCGGATGGGCATTTTCCAACACTTTTTTCATGAATGCAAATGACACTGAGATATAGGTGATGTTTTTCTGAACATTTTGGTATCTTATTTGCATTTTTTTGATTTAGTATGAATTATTTATGAAGTTTTCAAACTGACGGTCAAACAGTCAAAGGACAAAAGCATAAGAGGAGCAAAGTGACTTGGACAGAACCGGTGTCTTTTCGGAATTAGGGGTAAAACAGACGAGTGGGACACAACTAGGGGCATAAATCTAATTATCCTTTTTTTTAAAGTGAACATCATTTATATTGCATGAACATTTGCTAAAAGTGTCACAAACATATTTTTGTAACACATGAATATTTTTTACATGTGATGAAGATTTTTTTAATGACATGAATAATTTCACAAACTGCGCGAACAATGTTTTAAATTATATGTATTTTTTAAATTGTCACAAACAATATGGTTAAACTCGTGACAATTTTTTAAATGTCATGAATATTGTTTTGAATGGTAAATCATTTTTCAAAATTTGCATGAAGAAAGATTTTACAGTCTAAGAGCATTTAAAAATCTTCATTTTTGCGCGATAAGTTTTCATAATTTGTCCTAGTGCGCCCTCTAATTCCATGTCTGTTCCACAACACTTAGGTGTTGGTAGGATCTACTAATCATAATTACCGAGCCGAGCTTTACCGATCGTACGTACTGGTAGGGGAACAACAGAGTTGAACAGGAGTTTAACTATCCATGTGTGACTCACCTACCAAGTGTCCAAGCTAAAGACTGACATTGTGCTACCTGGAGATGCCATTGCCCCTATCTTATTGCATGTGCCTAACGGTGTTCAAATTGGTAACACTTGGTTATTTCAGACAGCATCGCTATTAATATGAACACGAAAGCAAGTTGCAAATCTCATAAAGTGTTTAATATCACAATTTAAATGGTATGAGCCACACAATCTAACTTGTTTTTTAATTGCTGGTGCGAATAGTTTCTCCCAGAGTGCTCATTGAACTTAGTAAGAAAATTAGTTTGTCCTACCTTGAACAAAGTGGTGTTTCTTGTGGAGCGGTTATTTGCTCGCACCTCCTCTAATTCACATCCATATAAATGGTATGAGCCGCAGTATCCGAAATTTCTCTCAGAGGCTTCACTATCTTCATCTACAACATCCATATGCGCAATTTTTAATCTATACGATCATCTTTACTAAGCAGGCAAGCAGCCATCAATCCATACCACTGCAAAAATCATAATAAGCAACCAATCATACAAAATTTTAACTACATGCCATCAACATCAATCACTACATGTTTGTACCAGCCAAATCAGCATACAATTTAACAAATAAGTAAGCATATAATTTTTTTGACAGTGCTAAACGGAGAAGAAAGGCGAAGCAAAGATATGAGAGGGAGAGACGATGAGACAGAGAGGGACATTGAGGAGGACACATAGAGGCAAGGGATGAGAGGACCGAGCCACCTCCTACGGGCAGATGGGGCATGGCGGTGGGCGTGAAGGTGACAGGGATGGTAGCGGATAGGACGGTGTGGCGGTGTAGGGGACCTGCCGTTGGGATGCCTTTGGGTTGGAGCAGTCGGCCTGCGGCGCGAACCCTAACTCAGGTCGAGTGCTTGTGGGTGAGGACGAACGAGTGTGGGGAATGAACGCGAGCCTTCTCGCTAGATTCATTCGTTCTGGGCCTTGCTCGCTTGGCCTGAGTAGCATTTCGGTCGTAAATAGGATGTACAATAGAGGCAGTCGTTGAAAATGAATCATTTTCTTTTGAGGGGCCAGAGGGAATCATCAGAAACACCAACCCTAGATGATACTAAAATGCACTGTGATTCGTGAATGATTCTAACCAACTCAAGATACTGTGATTCTTCGGTTTTGATTCGGCGATGATACTAAAATGCACCGTGATTCTCTAGAGTCGAGTCAAAAGAACTCGACCCTAGTATCTTGAGTCAAAAGAACACACAGACGCATGCTCGCAATTTCCTCCTACTATCCTTTATATTTTTTATGTCTCTCGCATGGAAGCATGTATATTCATTAAAAGCGCGGTAAGTGGTGCATGCATCGAAAGGAAAGCACAGGATGGGCAGGGTGGGGGTTTTGGATGGGCCAGGACGGTCAGAAGCGGGCGCGGCAGCGGTCCGTAATCCCGCAAAGCCTCCCCATGTTTGTCTTTGGTTTGCGGAAGAAAGTACATTCGAACCGTGCCGTGGACCAATACAGGATCAAGTTGGATGGCTTTCCCGGTCCAAACGTATGCAGGTGGTTTAAGGGTCGCCATTGGAGATGCCCTATGCGCAGGATATCTACTATGTGTACATCCTTGTTTTGAGCTTGGTATGCTACCTTTGACATGAATACGGTGACTCTGACTGGTAAACGTATTTTGAAGAAAACTCAGCCACGATAGTATACCAAAATTTTGATCAATTAGATTGTTGTGGTAACTTAACCTTTGAAGCTTTTCATTTTGACTACTCTTCTAGAGAATGACAGACACTTGGTATAGCTACATGAATATAGCAATATACATGTGTAACAGTGTAAGGCTTGCATCTACCAATGAAGTGCACTCATTATATTGGATAGTATAGGGTCTGTCTCAACTGAATACATGCATAGATTTTCAGCCACTTTTGACCTAACTGTACGATAAAGAACATGAGATTGTTTCTTTCTTTCAGTCAACTATGGTGTAGCCATTTCATAGAAAAGTCAATGAAACTTCTATTGGTTTTAGTAGATTTTTTTCCATGTGCCTGTTGTATTAAATTTGTAGCCGCTGCATGAAAAAAAGTGTGTGAGATGCACACAATCTTTTCCACTGAATAAGCACATTCAAAATCACAGATCCCCACTAGTTGTGATGCACACAAACTAGAAAGTTGATCCTTCAAATCAACAAAGCATCATGATTTGTAACAAGAGAAAGTAATTAATGAACTAAAATCAAATATAAAACAGAAGAGATGTTCACAAGATCATGATCATGAAAATAGCATGACAATATAACATGAACAAAGACAAAAACAAAATAGAAGTTGAGTACATGACACCACCATCCAAAAGTGAAACTAGAAGTTCGGTACATGACACCCAATGGAGTTAAAGAAGGCTTTGAAACAAGTATAAGTACAATGTCTTGATACCCAAATAATACGACCCAAACATGATAAATCCTTTGAGAGCTGAATCAAATAAAACCTAGAGGGCAAATTAGAATGCCAGTTTATCGTTCACTCGGCAAACATCGATCTTGACAATCTTTGCTTGTAGAAATCCGGACTGCCAGACAAAATCCTTCCATCCACCTATTACTGCCAGAACTACGTCAGGACAATGCCCAGAATTCCAAATATTATATCATGCCGGTGCTACGACGGATGGACTGGTCATAATCAAGTGAACTTCACCACTCTTAGTAACTTTGAACTTGTTAGCCCTGGTCTTGGGAATTGTCTGAAACAATATAAATTATGAGCACACATTACTGAACAATAATTAACATTCACAATTGAATAATAATACAAGTTACTAAAATTTCAACACGAGGAACAAATAAGCATGTGACACATGGCACCAAATATAAGATTATTCAAATTACATGTATAAGAAACTAAATTTGCAAAATAATTTTGTAAGTGCCAAAACTAACCCATGCTATGCATTTGAAACAAAATTATATCTAGTCACGAGTACAAAAGCATACATGTTTAAAACCTACATCTACTTGCTACAACCGTAACTTACCAGCATAGTCCTGATGTCTGAAGGAGTCAAACACAACTTGAAGCTATAAAGAACATGAGTAGTGTCAACTCTAGTTGTAGCAGCATGTTCCTCCTCTTGAGAGCGTACAACATTCTCATGTGCAAGTTGTGTATCATTTTGGACAACTGCAACCTGACCAAGATATTGATTAAAAGGGGCATGAGAAAATGAAGGACACACACTCTCGACCATGGTGTATCCTAAAAATTAAAATTTAGGCATATGTAAGTGGCATTTTTTTTGGAAATGAATACATTGTGTTTTCTTTGTAAATATTACCTCTGATGTGTTGTATCGATCCCTTTTAACTTAAAATCCAAGGACTATTTGAGGTTCATTCTCTTGAAAGCAGAAAAAGAGTTCATTCATCACCAACGCAAAAACAGTGGTCAGTAATAAACTTGGTCCAATCTCCATTAGCAAATGTACTTATATATATATATTCCTTTACGCAGACCAACATTGTAGATGTTTCCTTCTATAGTCTTGATTTGAATTGTTGATCTGCCCAGAGCATGTACTCTATCACGCACACGATATGGAATTACCTAAAACAATTAAATCTTGTAAGGTGATAAAGTGAACAAAACGTCATAGAAACCAAGCTGTAATTTTTTTATCAAGTTGACATAACTCACAAATATATTATGGTTACTCCCGTTTCCATTCTCCTTAATCTTCATTGAGAAGAAAGAATTCACCCTAGTTTTTGGCTTACAGGACAAATTACAGGCGTCCAGTTAAGCCTCTCTATATGGCCAACACAGACTTCATAGTCCTAGCAGTAACAAAAAACAAACATCTCCAAATAAGAACAACTTTATATAAAAGGAATGTAACTATATTAATTTGTGGCACTACTAGTTATACAAGAGTACAAAATTAGCAAATTACCTCCATTTCTATCTTCACGGGCTTGCATTTGGTTGCATCACTAGCCTTGAAACCAGGTGATATATCGATGATGTCACCTTAAGTATCCATTGATGGGCTTCCTATGAAAATTTAGTATCTAAAAACTCATGAACAACTAAAAGATGGAAATGATCAAAAAACGCAATGATCAACCAAATCTTATGACGCGCGCGCACACACGCACACACACACAACACAATAATTTATTGTACAACAAATAAATCTCAAACATACTCAATTTAACCATTACAAATACGAAAACAAATAGTTTAGATTCAACTACACACATGCTAACGTGATAAACTGCATACTACTATTGAATTGTATCTCTAAATGATGATGTCAAGCAGTGTTTACTCATAACCGTAGGTCTCATGCTCGATGTCCTCATCGATTTAGTCCTTGTCTTGCCATAGTCGTAGTTTCTTGTAACATGAACTATCATATATTTTATACTTCTCCTAGTATTATGGACCTTCCTGTACTACAGTTTATCCTTGCCCCAATAAAACTACATGCAATCAACTTCTAGAGACCAATTGGGTTGTTAATATTGATTAGAAGTATGGTGGGGACTATCAAAGTGTTACCAATTTGCTGATCTCGACAATATATAGACATCCTCTACACGACATACATATAAATGGTATGAGCCACACTATCCCAAATAGCTTTCGGAGGCTTCACTTTCTCCATCTACAACATCCATATGTGGAAGTTTCAATATTTACATCTTTTACTAAGAATCCATCAATCCATACCCCTACAAAATTCATACTAACAATCAATCATACAACATTTTCACTACATGTCATCAACATCAAACACTACATGTTTGCACCATCCAAATCGTTATAGAATTTAAAAAACAAGTAAGCATCCAATTTTTGACAGTGCTAAACAAGGAAGAAAATATAGACCGAGATATGAAAGGGAGAGGGGATGAGACATAAAGAGGCATATGGGAGGAGACACAAAGGCAGGGGACGAGAGGAGCTCACTAGCAGTGGCGAGGCTGGCTCTGGCAAAGATGCCGCCTCCTACAAGGCAGATGGGATGGGGCGGCGTGATCGGAGGTGACGGGGATCGCGGTGGAGGATAAGGGGCCATCGGGCATCCATGTGACACGACGAGACGGGGCGACGACGTAGGGGACCGACTGTCGAGGGATTCGCCGATGCCGGGCCGGACAGGGGCTGGCTGCGTGAACCCTAACTCGGGTCGAGTGCTTGTGGGCGGGGACAAATGAAAGTGGGGAATGGACACGAGCCTTCTCGCTGGACTTGTTTGTTTTTGGCCTCGCCCGCTCGGGCCCGAGTGGCATTTCGGTCATAAATAGGATGTCCAATAGGGTTTGTCATTCAAAATGAATCGTTTTCTTTTGAGGGGCTGGCGAGAATCACTAGATATATGCTAAACATTTTTTATTTGAATACATGTTGAACATTTATCAAATGCACACTGAACATTTTCTATACATGTGCTAAACAATTTCAGATAACTTGAAGATTTTCCAAATACACGTTAAACATTTTTTCTGAATACATGTTGAACATTTATTCCTAATGCACATTTAAATATTTAAAACACATGGTGACCTTTTTTATTATCACATATTAAACATTTTTCATAAATGGCATTAACATTTTTTAAATCATGAGGAAAATTGTTAAGTGTTAGAACACTTTTATAAAATCTCACAAACATTTTTTGGAATGGTTCAACATTTTATAAATTACATTAATATATAAACATTTTCTAACAATGTCACAAACATGTTTTTGTAACACATGCATATTTTTTAAATGTGATGAACGCATTTTTTGAATGAAATGAATAATTTAGCTAACTACGTTAACAATGTTTTCCATTTTTGTGTATTTTTCAAATATTCATAAAAAATATTTTTGAACCTGTGAACATTGTTTTGAATGGTAAGAACATTTTCTAGAAGTTGTGTGAACAAGGTTTTCACATTGCGTGAGCATTTTTAATTTCTTTTTACACTATGAACCTTTTCGTAATTCGCATCAATGTGCCCTCTGATTCCATGTCAGTTCCACAACACTTAAAATTGTTGGTAGGACCTGCTGATCATAATCACCGAGTCGAGCATTATCGATGGTAATGGTAGGGGAACAATAGTGTTGATCGAGCCCGGCACGGCAATTTGACTACCCATGTGTGACTCACCTACGAAGTGTCCAAGATGAAGAGTGACATTGCGCTACCTGGCGATGTCAGTGCCCCTGTCTTATCACATGTGCCTAACGGTCTTCAATTGATAACACTTGGTTATTCCAGACAATTTCGTCTAATATGAACATGAAGGCGAGCTGCAAATCTGAAAAAGTGTTTAGTATCACAATTTAAATGGTATGAGTCACACTATCCCACTTGTTTATAATTGCTGGCGCTTATAGGTTCTCCCGGGCTGCTCATTGAACTTAGTAACAAAATTAGCTTGTCCTACATGGGATAAAATGGTGTTTCGTGTGGAGCGGTTATTTGCTCGCACCTCCTCTACGCGCACATGCATATAAATGGTACGAGCCGCACCATCCCAATTTCTTTCGAAGGCTTCACTTTCTTCATCTACAACATCCATACGTCAAAGTTTTAATCTATACATTTTTTTACTAAGCAGCCATCAATCCATACCACTACACATATCATATTAAGCAATGAATCATACAAAATTTTCACGACATACCATCAGCATCAACCACTACATGTTTCCACCATCCAAATCGGCATAAAGTTTAGCAAACAAGTAAGCATACATTTTTTTATCGTGAAAAAAAGATAAGAAAAGATAAACAAAGATATGACAGGGAGAGAGGATTAGACAGAGAGGGGCATAGAGGTGGAGACATAGAGGCTAGGGACAAGAGGAGATCACCTGCAACGCCGAGGCTAGGTCGAGACAAGACGCCGCCTCCTACATGGCCTATGGGACGGGGCGGTGTGCGCAGAGGTGATGGGGATGGCAGTGGATGAGAGGGTACGGCTGGTCGCCGAGGTGATAGGGAAGGTGGTGGACGAGGCGGGATGGCGGCGTAGGGGACCTGCTATCGGCATATCTGATGGCACCTGGTCGTTGCAGCCGGCTGGCGGCGCGAACCCTAACTCGGATCGAGTGCTTGTGGGTGAGACGACATTTTCTTGAATGGTTTGACATTATTTTGAAATTTACGTGAACATCTTTTATATAGTATAAACATTTCTTGAAATGTCCCAATCATATTTTTGGAATGCATGAATACTTTTTAAATGTGATGATACATTATTCGAATGATATGAATAATTTTACAAATTACGTGAAAAATGTTTTTGAATCTGTGGACATTTTTAAAATGTCATGAACATTGTTTTGAATGGTAAGAACATTTTTCAGAAGTTGCATGAACAATGTTTTTACACTGCATGTGCAATTTTCTAGAATACTTTTATGCGTGTTGAAGCTTTTCAAAATTTGCCTCAAGGAAATCTCTGATTCAATGTATGTTCACAACACTTAAGGTGTTGGTAGGATCTGCTGATCATAATCACCAAGCCGAGCAGTATCGATGGTAATGGTAGGGGAACAATAGCCTTGAATGAGCCCAACAGGGGGAGTTTGACTATCCATGTGTGACTCACCTACGAAGTGTCCAAGATGAAGAGTGACATTGCGCTACGTGGCAATGTCATTGCTCCTGTCTTATTGCATGTGCATAATGGTGTTCGAAGTGGTAACACTTGGTTATTTCAGATAGTTTCACATCTAATATGAACACGTAAACGAGTTGTCAATCACATAAAGTGTTTAATATCAGAATTTAAATGGTATGAGCCGCACTATCCCAGTTTTTTTTAATTGCTGGTGCAAATAGTTTCTCCCGGACTGCTCATTGGACTTAGTAAGAAATTAGCTTGTCCTACATAAGACAAAGTGGTGTTTCCTGTGGGGCGGGTATTTGCTCACACCTCCTCTACGAACACATCCATATAAATGATATGAAGCGCACTATCCCGAGTATCTTTCAGAGGCTTCACTTTATCCATCTACAACATCCATATATGAAAGCTTTGATATATCCAATATTTTTTACTAAGCAACCATCAGTGAATACCACTACAAAATTTATACTAAGCAATCAATCATACAAAATTTTCACTTCATGCCGCCGACATCAATCAGTACATGTTTGGACCATCCAAATCAGCATACAATTCAGCAAACAAGTAAGCATATAGTTATTTATAGTTCCAAACTGAGAAGAAAAGAGAAACAACGATATGAGAGGGAGAGAGGATGAGACAGAGATGGGCATAGAGGAGGAGACATACAGGCAAGGGACGAGAGGAGCACACCAGCAATGGGGAGGCTGGCTTGGGCAAAGACATCGTCTCCTGTAGGACGGATGGGACAAGGCGGTGGGCGTGGAGGTGACGGGGATGGCGGTGGAGGAGACAGGGCGAACGAGCGCGGCGGTTACGTGGATGGCGGTGGACAGGACGGGGTGGCAGCATTGGGAACCTGCCGCCTGCGAATCTGATGGCGCTGGGTCGGGGCAGCCGACTGGTGGCGCGAACCCTAACTTTGTTTGATTGCTTTTGGGTGGGGACAAATGAGAGTGGGGAACTAACGCGAGCTTTCTCGCGGCATTCCTTCATTTTGTGCCCCGCTCGCTTGGCCCAAGTAGCATTTCGCTCGTAAATATGGTGACCAATAGGGGCAGTCATTGAAAATGAATCATTCTCTTTTGAGGGGCCGATGAGAATCACAAGAAACGTCAGCTTTCAATGATTCTAAAATATACTGCGATTCTGGAATGATTCATGGAGATTTCTGGCACATATACGAGTTCTTTTGCGGTTTTAATTCCCTAGAACGTGATGTACTAGAATTGCTTCAGAAGAACTCCCCCCTAGTAACTTGAGTTGGTGAGCGACGGCCGAAATTTGGGTATTCCACTGATCGGCTAGCTCCGATCATGATATACAGGTGGAGTCGTGAGTCACCGATGAACTTTGCAGCTATTCTCTTGTTCCTGATCTCCAAGTGCTTCTAGCACACGCTCAGATGCATGCTTGGCTACACACAGACGCACGCTCGCCGATTTCCTCCCATCGCATGTCAATCAATATCATGTCATTGTTGAGTGACAAGGTATACGATATTGTCAATTAAGTAATTTACCATCGCATACGATGCATAGCTTGCACTTTTCAACCTTTGCTTTAATTCTATGGGCATGGCTGGTTGCCTCGTTTTTTTGGCATCTTTTAATCTTTTTGTTGGCGTCTTCCTCATCCCGATCGGTTGGCCATCGACCCTCCACCACCGACTAAAATGTCATCCGCTGCCACCCGCGATATATGACGTGCAGGCGTGTGACCTTGCTCGACCTTCACCGCCCTGGGCATCATTTTTTGGACCGGCGCCTCCCTGCACGCACCAACTCTTCAACTCCCTATCACTAGTGACGTTGTGGCTACAACTAGGTGCCACGGTCGACTCCATTGTTCCGTCTACCGCCCCTCCATATTCTCAAGTAAAATTGACTGACCTTGTTGCCATTTTCAGACAACTAATGTTTAGCAAACACACATTAATTGTTATGATGTTTATATTAAGGGGCCCCGAGTTTGATTTCTTCCCTAGACCACCAAAATCTCAAGGCTGACCCTGACATCAACTGACCCTCTGCATTTCTACCGGAAAACCTTTTTTAACATAGTATAAACGCAAGCGCTCATATACACGCCCATACACTCACACCTATGAACGCATACACGCACAGCCTACCCATATGAGCACCTCAGAAAAACTGAGCCGGCATATCATCTTGAAATTTACGAAGTCATCATAGGCACCTCGTCATTGACGGGAACGTCTCCTCCCACTGAATGCGCATCGCCGGAAATTCTGAAATAAATCCAGAAATAGATGCGAGCACCAGGACTTGAACCTTGGTGGGCTGAGGATACCACAATCCATCTAACCATCCAACCACATGTTGGTTCGCTTCTACCGGAAAACTTAACACACACGAACATATCTAGCCAACAAGCCAACTTCTAAAGAATAGACGAACAGACCTAGCCACTTGTACCAAAAAAAAATAGAGATTCAAATCTCTCATACTAAATTGGGGAACAACCCAAAGAAATCACCGCCTAAGACACTAACTACACTTAGAAATAGTAAATCCAAACCAGTAAAAAATTGTAACAAAAAACATAGAGTAGTCAAATCAAACCTCGATGCCTCCGCGTGCAAGCCTTCACGCCGTCGACAACAAGTGGGAGAATACCAGCAGAGGAACCCTAAATTCCCCACCGTTGAACCGCCTCGACGAGCTTGGTGACGGGTACCTCTCCCCCCTCTCGCTCACACACACACATTCTTGATCTGGATCAGAGTGAGCGGGTGGAAATTAAAATGAAAAAATAATTAGAAAAACATAGGTGGGACCGATCACGCGACAATAAGAGGAGCCCCACGTGTGACAGAAAGTCAAGCACACATCTCAACAAAAATCGACGGACAAAAAACCCAACTAAAACTATAAAGCGGACTTTTGGAGCGTGGGTGCATTGGAGCACACTTTTTAAAGCCCTAAAAACCGGTGCTTATAAGTTTTGAAAAGAAATAATTTTTTACATGAATATGGATGCATGTGGTCTAAGTACATGTCAAATTTTCTTCAATAATATGTTGTATTGTAAGCTGCACAAAAAAGAAAAAATTACGGCCACAAAATCCACAATAAACAAGCCCATATAAAAAAATGTCTTTTTGTATCTCTTACATGCAAGCACATATATTCATGAAAATTTGCACAGTTATAGTGCACTAATATGCCCGCATGTACACAATTGTTTTGGAATAATTGAAGCGGTAAAAATCCTATTTTTTATTTAAAAAAGGGGCTCAATGTTCCCGTGCTCCAAAGACATTATTGGACTGATTTTTTGGCAAATGGCATTAACATTTTTGTAAATCATGAGGACAATTGTTAAGTGTTAAAACTCCTTAAAAAATGTCACAACGATTTTTTTCAATCTACAACATTTTTAAAAAGGGATAATTAGATTTATGCCACTAGTTGTATCCGGCTCGTCTGTTTTACCCCTATTTCCCAAAAGTCACCGGTTCTGTTCAAGTCACTTTGCTCCTCTTATGATTTTGCCCTTTGACCGTTTGACCGTCAGTTTCAAAACTTCATAACTAATTCATACTAAATCAGAAAAATGCAAATAAAATACCAAAATCTTCAGAAAACATCACCTATATGTCAGTGTCATTTGCATTCATGAAAAAGGTGTTGGAAAGTGTGCATCCGAGTTTTAGCTCTTAGGCTACCACCATGAATAGTAAAATCTATTTTGGAGTGTTGATTGTTTTTATTTGCTGCGGCACCCACGAATTTTATTTCCTGATGAAACTTGACAGGCACTTAAAACATTTGTCATTCTTTGCCACCAATTTTTTTTGATTTTTTTGATCTTTTTTAGATTTTACTATTCATGGTGGTAGCCTAAGAGCTAAAACTCGGATGGACACTTTCCAACACTTTTTTCATGAATGCAAATGACACTAACATATAGGTGATGTTTTTTGAACATTTTGGTATCTTATTTGCATTTTTCTGATTTAGTATGAATTAGTTATGAAGTTTTCAAACTTACGGTCAAACAGTCAAAGGGGAAAAGCATAAGAGGAGCAAAGTGACTTGAACAGAATCGGTGACTTTTGGGAATTAGGGGTAAAACAGACGAGTGGGACACAATTAGGGGCATAAATCTAATTATCCCTTTTTTTTAAAAGTGAACATCATTTATATTGCATGAACATTTGCTAAAAGTGTCACAAACATATTTTTGTAACACATGAATATTTTTTACATGTGATGAAGATTTTTTTAATGATATGAATAATTTCACAAACTGCGCGAACAATGTTTTAAATTTTATGTATTTTTTAAATTGTCACAAACAATGTGGTTAAACTCGTGACAATTTTTTAAATGTCATGAATATTGTTTTGAATGGTAAATCATTTTTCAAAATTTGCATGAAGAAAGATTTTACAGTCTAAGAGCATTTAAAAATCTTCATTTTTGCGCGATAAGTTTTCATAATTTGTCCTAGTGCGCCCTCTGATTCCATGTCTGTTCCACAACACTTAGGTGTTGGTAGGATCTACTGATCATAATTACCGAGCCGAGCTTTACCGATCGTACGTACTGGTAGGGGAACAACAGAGTTGAACATGAGTTTAACTATCCATGTGTGACTCACCTACCAAGTATCCAAGACGAAGACTAACATTGCGCTACCTGGAGATGCCATTGCCCCTGTCTTATTGCATGTGCCTAGCGGTGTTCAAATTGGTAACACTTGGTTATTTCAGACAACTTCACATCTAATATGAACACGAAAGCAAGTTGAAAATCTCATAAAGTGTTTAATATCACAATTTAAATGGTATGAGCCACGCAATCCCACTTGTTTTGTGCTGGTGTGAATAGTTTCTGCCAGGGCGCTCATTGAACTTAGTAAGAAAATTAGTTTTTCCTACATGAACAAAGTGGTGTTTCTTGTGGAGCGGTTATTTGCTCGCACCTCCTCTAATTCACATCCATATAAATGGTATGAGCCGCAGCATCCCAAATTTCTCTCAGAGGCTTCACTATCTCCATCTACAACATCCATATGCACAATTTGTAATCTATACGATCTTCTTTACTAAGCAGGCAAGCAGCCATCAATCCATACCACTGCAAAAATAAAATAAGCAAGCAATCATACAAAAATTTAACTACATGCCATCAACGTCAATCACTACATGTTTGTACCATCCAAATCAGCATACAATTTAACAAACAAGTAAGCATATAATTTTTTGACAGTGCTAAACGGAGAAGAAAGGCGAAGCAAAGATATGAGAGGGAGAGACGATGAGACAGAGAGGGACATAGAGGAGGAGACATAGAGGCATGGGACGAGAGAACCTCACCAGCAACGGCAAGGCTGCCTCGGGCGAAAAGCCACCTCCTACAGGGTAGACGGGACGGGGCGGCGGGCGTGAAGGTGACGGGGATGGCAGCGGATAGGATAGTGTGGCGGCGTAGGGGACCTGCCGTTGGGATGCCTTTGGATCGGAGCAGCCGGCTGGCGGCGTGAACCCTAACTCAGGTCGAGTGCTTGTGGGTGGGGACGAACGAGTGTGGGGAATGAACGCGAGCCTTCTCGCTAGATTCGTTCGTTTTAGGCCTCGCTCGCTTGGCCTGAGTAGCATTTTGGTCGTAAATAGGATGTCCAATAGAGGTAGTCGTTGGAATCATTTTCTTTTGAGGGGCCGGTGAGAATCGTCAGAAACACCAACTCTAGATGATACTAAAATGCACTATGATTCGTGAATGATTCTAACCAACTCAAGATACTGTGATTCTTCGGTTTGATTCGGCGATGATACTAAAATGCACCGTGATTCTCTATAGTTGAGTCAAAAGAACTCGACCCTAGTATCTTGAGTCAAAAGAAAAAACAGATGCATGCTCGCCAATTTCCTCCTACTGTATTTATATTTTTTACGTCTCTCACATGCAAGCATGTATATTCATGAAAATTTGCATAGTTATAGTACACTAGTATGCCTGCTTGTACACAATTTTTTGTAATTTTTCAGGCCATAAAATCCTTTTTTTATGTTCTTCGACTGAAACTACATGTTTTTACCGATTACTTGTGGCATAGCAAATTCGGGATGGTAGCAATACAAGTTACTAAAATTTTAACACGAGCAACAAATAAGCATGTGACACATGACACCAAAATAAAGATTATTCAAATTACATGTATATGAAACTAAATTTGCAAAAGAATTTTGTAAGTGCAAAAACTAACACATGCTATGCATTTGAAACAAAAGTACATCTAGTCACGAGTTCAAAAGCATCCATGTTTAAAACCAACATCAACTTGCTACAACCGTAACTTACCAGCATAGTCCTTATGTCTGAAGGAGTGAAACACAACTTGAAGCTATCAAGAACATCAGTAGTGTCAACATAGTCCTCATATACACTCGCACACTCACCCCTATGAACACATACATGCACACCATACCCCTATGAGCACCTAAGAAAGACTGAGTCGACATATCATTTTGAAATTTACAAAGTCATCATAGGCACCTCTTCGTCGACGGGAACGTCTCCTCCCACTGAATGCGCATCGCCGGAAATCCTGAAATAAATCCTGAAATAGATGCGAGCACTTGGACTTGAACCCTAGTGGGCTGGTGATACCATAATCCCTCTAACCATCCAACCACATGTTGGTTCACTTCTACCGGAAAACATAACACACACGAACATATCTAGCCAACAAGCCAACTCCCAAAGCATAGACGAACAGATCTAGCCACTTGTTCCCAAAAACATAAACAAAAAAAGAGATTCAAATCTCTCATACTAAACTGGGGAACAACCCATAGAAATCACCGCCTAACACACTAACTACACATAGAAATAGTAAATCCAAACCAGTAAAAATTGTAGCAAAAAACATAGAGTAGTCAAATCAAACCTCGATGCCTCCGTTTGCAAGACTTCACGCCGTCGACAACAAGTGGGAGAATACCATCAGATGAACCCTAAATTCCCCACCGTTGAACTGCCTCGACGAGCTTGGCGGCGTGTACCTCCCCCCCTCTCTCTCTCACACACACAGTATTGATCTGGATTAGGCTGAGCGGGTGGAAATTAAAATGAAAAAATAATTAGAAAAACATAGGTGGGACCGATCACGCAACAATATGAGGCGCCCCACGCGTGACAAAAAGTCAAGCACACATCTCAACACAAATCGACGGACAAGAAAGCCAACTAAAATGATAAATCGGACTTTTGGAGCAGGGGTGCATTGGAGCACGTTTTTTAAAGCCCTAAAAACCGGTGCTTATAAGTTTTGAAAAGAAACAATTTTTTACATGAGTATGCATGCATGTGGTCTAAGTACATGCCAAATTTTCTTCAATAATATGTTGTATTGTACGCTGCACAAAAAAGACAAAATTCCCGCCACAAAATCAAAAATAAATAAGCCCATTTAAAAAAATGACTTTTTGTGTCTCTCACATGCAAGCACGTATATTCATGAAAATTTGCACAGTTATAGTGCACTAATAAATCCGCATGTACACAATTGTTTTGGAATATTTCAAGCGGTAAAAATCCTTTTTTTTTACTAAAAAAGGGCCTCAATGTGCCTGTGCTCCAAAGACATTATTCGACTGAAACATTTTTCGTAAACGGTATTAACATTTTTTTAAATCATGAGGACAATTGTTAAGTGTTAAAACACTTTCTTCGAAAATGTCACAATGATTTTTTTCAATCGTACAACATTTAAAAAAAACATGAACGTCATTTATATTGCATGAACGTTTACTAAAAGTGTCACAAACACATTTTTGTAACACATGAATATTTTTTACATTAGATGAACATTTTTTTAATGATATGAATAATTGCACAAACTACAAGAACAATGTTTTAGATTTTATGTATTTTCTAAATTGTCATAGACAATGTGTTTAAACCCGTGACAATTTTTTAAATGTAATGAACATTATTTTGAATGGTAAGAACATTTTTCAAAATTTGCAAGAAGAAAGATTTTACAGTTTATGAGCATTTAAATTTTTTCATTTTTGCGAGATAAGCTTTTCATAATTTGTCCCAGTGCGCCCTCTGATTCCATGTCTGTTCCACAACACTTAGGTGTTGGTAAGATCTACTGATCAGAATCACCGAAGCAAGCATTACCGATCGTAATGGTAGTGGAACATCAGAGTTGAACGGGAGTTTAACTATCCATGTGTGACTCACCTACCAAGTGTCCAAGCTGAAGACTGACATTACGCTACCGGGAGATGCCATTGCCCCTGTCTTATTACATGTGCCTAACGGTGTTCAAATTGGTAACACTTGGTTATTTCAGACAACTTTGTGTCTATTATGAAAACGAAAGCAAGTTGCAAATCTCATAAAGTGTTTAATATCACAATTTAAATGGTATGAGCCACCCAATCCCACTTGTTTTTTAATTGCTGGTGTGAATAGTTTCTCCCAGAGCGCTCATTGAACTTAGTAAGAAAATTAGTTTGTCCTACATTGAACAAAGTGGTGTTTCTTGTGGAGCGGTTTTTTGCTCGCACCTCCTCTAATTCACATCCATATAAATGACATGAGCCGCAGTATCCCAAATTTCTCTTAGAGGCTTCACTATCTCCATCTACAACATCCATATGTGCAATTTTTAATCTATACGATCGTCTTTACTAAGCAAGCAAGCAGCCATCAACCCATACCATTGCAAAAATCGTAATAAGCAAGCAATCTACAAAATTTTAACTACATGCCATCAACATCAATCACTACATGTTTGTACCATTCAAATCAGCATACATTTTAACAAACAAGTAAGCATATAATTTTTTGACAGTGCTAAACGGAGAAGAAAGGCGAAGCAAAGATATGAGAGAGAGAGACGATGAGATAGAGATGGACATAGAGGAGGAGACATAGAGGCATGGGACGAGAGGACCTCACCAGCAACGGCAAGGCTGGCTCGGGCGAAGATCCACCTCCTACAGGGCAGACGGGGTGGGGTGGCGGGCGTGAAGGTGACGGGAATGGCAGCGGATAGGACTGTGTGGCGGTGTAGGGGACCTGTCATTGGGATGCCTTTGGGTCGGAGCAGCCGGCTAGCGGCGCGAACCCTAACTCAGGTCGAGTGAACCTAACCATAGGTCTAACTGCATCCAATTAATAGTGTACCTAAAATAAACTGAATAACACACAAACAACACCTAAAATCAACTAAATCAGCTAATTTTAAAACTAATCTAAGTAATGTCAACCCTAGGGAATAGGACTAACAAAGCACAACATCTGACACTTGTACTACATCTGACAGGAGAGAGAAATATGAACCCTAACCCTAGCAACACAATGGAATGGAGAATGGGAAGGGGAAGAGCAAAGAGAAGGGGATCTCACTATACGCCGCCGATGGATGAAGCGATGTGGGGGCTTCCAGTCGGATTGGCCTTCACTATCATGGTGAAGGATCTAGCCGGCGCGTATTCCACCGAATACTGCACCTCCGCATTGGGCGTCGCCTTGCTAGGGTTCGAGATCCTGCAGAGCTCGCCGCCCGGGTCAGGATCCGCGTCACCTGCACCATTGCCGGGAGGCCCGCCGCCGCCAACATCGCCTGCTTTCACCGGAGTAGCCATCTGCATAAGCGACGCGAGGAGGAGGAGAGAGCGGGCAGGGGCCAGAGGGGGGAACAAGGGGAACATCGGGCAGACGTGGGGGGGGGGGGAACGAACAGAGGGGGAGATGGAGGCAGCCAGCACCGTCTCATGCCGTCTAAGGGCTGTTGGGACGGCCGACAGTGCCACGTATGCAAAAAAGGGCCGCACCTGTCATAAACTAGCTTAACTGACCCCGATCCGCCGATCAGTGTTTTCTGCAAAAAGATTACCAAAGACATGGTGTTTTCTGCAAAAAAATGTATTGTAGTGGTTTTCGTAAACCTAACCTTCAAACTGGTAGTTTTCTGCAATTTACTCAATATAAACCAAAATACATATCCATTAAGCTTGACATAAACATCTGAGCGGACTGACACTTCATCAACTATGTCATTATCAGGGTTCCATTCTCCCTCGATGCTTGCCTAAAGTAGACTGGTGCAGTAGAGCACAAAGTCGTCCAGTAGCGCGGGCAAAAGAATCAGGTATGGTGAGGTGGCCACGCAAAGGCCGGAGTTGCGAGCAATACCCATCGATGGACGCCTACCTCATGGCTCTAGTATAAGAATAAACAAGGCATTTCATCCAACCAAAGAAGTCCATGCACACATGTGAAGGATATGTTGCATTGACCAGCGCATAGCTGCAGATGGAAGATCTCGAAGGTCAGTATTCACGGATCTAAGGGCATCTCCAAGGGCGACCCGCAAATTTCCTTCGGCATTCGTCCGCGGAGACGGAGACTAGCCCGCGGAGAGAGGATGCCGGAGGGTGTCATCCAACGCTGTCCCCATACATTTCAAACACTTTATGAATAAATAAGACGAAATTCATGCAAATATGACGCATTTCATTAAAATTTGGACATAATTTACATAAAAAGGTTCCGCTTAACTAAAAACTTATAAAAAACCTAAACTCTACACCAGATGGCAACCTCGTACGTGTGGCCACCCTGTCTCGTCGCACTGTCGTCGTCGTCTATGCCCTGCCGCCGCTGTCGTCGTCTATGCCCTGCCGCCGCCGTCGTCGTCTATGCCCTGCCGCCGCCGTCGTTGTTGTCCCTCCAGCGGCGCAAGGTTTTAGAAGGGTCGCGGCAGCCTTGGCCAGCCGCTGCCCGCCGCTCGTGGTGTAGCCGCTCCGCCTCCTGCTTCGCGGTGCGAAGTGCCACCGCAGCCAGTGCCGACGGCACGAGCGGAGCCCTGGCGGCAGCCTTGCCCTTAACGGCATCGGAAGTCTTGCTAAGATACCACTCCTTGCCGTACTTGGCGTTCTCGATGTCGAGGCGGCGGTGGCGTCCATCTCACTAGTGGTGATGGAACAGCCGAGGGCCCACGCGGCAGCCGGTGTTGCGCCGGTCGTACCACGCACGCTGACGTGCCGCCCGCTCCTCCCCGGAGACGACGACCCTCGACCCCAAGGGGTCACTGACACTGCCACCTCTGAGGTAATGGCGGATGCGGCCTCGTGCCTTATGGTCGCGGAAGCTCCTCGACGGCTTGGCAGCGGATGCAGCGGGGCGGTGAGTCAGACCCGCTAATGCGCGTGTATCGGCTATGTGTCGGTGGCAACGCGGGCTTGTCCTTCATGCGGCGTCCAATCTGGATGTCGCAACCGCAGCAGGGACGATGGTGATGGGCCCATCTGACAGAGCGAGTGCTATGTCATTATCTCCATTTGACGAAAGAATTCTTTGTCCATCAGAGCCACCTCCGCGAGGAGGCGCGGTCGCTGCTCTGGCTACTACTGGTTCTCCGCATCGCCAGCGAAGAGGACGATCTCCTCCTTGTCAGAGGAGTCGGCTACCGTGGATACCAAGGGGCCTGGAGAGCACGGGCGCCGTCACCAAGATCCACCCGAGGATGAATTCCTACCGCCATTGCCTGCCGGCAGGGACCACCACAACTTCGGCATCGCCGCTGTTGGAGGAGGGGCTCAGATAGGTAGTGGACGGGCACGGAGAGGAGGAGGCGATCGTGGAGAGGGAGATGCGGATGTGCATCACCGGAGCATGGCTTATATAGCCGTGACAGCTCACTTCAATGCGGCGCAGCGGCCTGAGTTAGTACCTCGGGAAGCTGCGTCCGCATTGAAGTGGCAGCTGCCGAGAGGTCACGCTGGTCAGCGCCGCCCTCTCACCGGTCACATCACGTGACATCAATGCTGTCCACTGCGTGCTCTGGGACGGCATGAATGCGGCACAGTAAGCGGTGCATGCATCAAAAGGAAAGCGCGGGAGGGGCGGGGTGGGAGTTTTGGGTGGGCCAGGACGGTCAGATGCGGGCGTGGCAGCGGTCCGTAATCCCGCAAAGCCTTCCCGCGTTTGTCTTTGGTTTGCGGAAGAAAGTACGTTCGGACCGCGCCGTGGACCGATACACGACCAAGTTGGATGGCTTTCACGGTTCAAACGTATGCTGGTGGTTTAAGGGTCGCTGTTGGAGATGCCCTATGGGCAGCATATCTACTATGTGTACATCCTTGTTTTGAGCTTGGTATGCTACCTTTGACATGAAGACAATGACTCTGGCTAGTAAACGTATTTTGAAGAAAACTCAGTCACGATAGTATACCAAAATTTTGATCGATGTGATTGTTGTTGCAACTTAACCTTTCAAGCTTTTCATTTTGACTACTCTTCTAGAGAATGATAGGCACTTGGTATAGCTACTTGAATATAGCAATATACATGTGTAACAGTGTAAGGCTTGCATCTGCCAATGAAGTGCACTCATTATATTGGATAGTATAGGGTCTGTCTCAACTGAATACATGCACATATTTTCAGGTACTTTTGATCTGACCGTACGACAAAAAACATGTGATTGTTTCTTTCTTTCAGTCAACTATGGTGTAGCCAGTTCATAGAAAAGTCAATGAAACTTCTATTGGTTTCAGTAGATTTTTTCCGTGTGCCTGTTGTATTAAATTTGTAGCCGCTGCATGAAAAAAAGCGTGTGAGATGCACACAATCTTTTCCACTGAATAAGCACATTCAAAATCACAGATCCCCACTAGTTGTGATGCACACAAACTAGAAAGTTGATCCTTCAAATCAACAAACCATCATGATTTGTAAAAAGAGAAAGTAATTAATGAACTAAAATCAAATATAAAACAGAAGAGACGTTCACAAGATCATGACCATGAAAATAGCATGACAATATAACATGAACAAAGACAAAAACAACATAGAAGTTGAGTACATGACACCAACATCCAAAAGTGAAACTAGAAGTTCGGTACATGATACCAAATGGAGTTAAAGAGCGCTTTGAAACTAGTATAATTACAATGTCTTGATACCCAAATAATACGACCCAAACATGATAAATCCTTTGAGAGCCGAATCAAAGAAAACCTAGAGGGCAAATTAGAACGCCAGTTTATCGTTCACTCGGCAAACATCGATCGTGACAATCTTTGCTTGTAGAAATCGCAACTGCCGGACAAAATCCTTCCATCCACCTGTTACTGATAGAACGCCGTCAGGACGATGCCCAGAATTCCAAATATTATATCATGCCGGTGCTACGACGGATGGACTGGTCATAATCAAGTCAACTTCACCACTCTTAGTAACTTTTAACTTGTTAGCCCTGGTCTTGGGAATTGTCTGAAACAATATAAATTATTAGCACACATTACTCAACTATAATTAACATTCACAATTGAATAATAATATAAGTTACTAAAATTTCAACACGAGGAACAAATAAGCATGTGACACATGGCACCAAATATAAGATTATTCAAATTACATGTATAAGAAACTAAATTTGCAAAATAATTTTGTAAGTGATAAAACTAACCCATGCTATGCATTTGAAACAAAATTATATCTAGTCATGACTTCAAAAGCATACATGTTTAAAACCAACATCAACTTGCTACAACCGTAACATACCAGCATAGTCCTAATGTCTGAAGGAGTCAAACACAACTTGAAGCTATCAAGAACATGAGTAGTGTCAATTCTAGTTGTAGCAGCATGTTCCTCCTCTTGAGAGGGTACAACATTCTCATGTGCAAGTTGTATAGCATTTTAGACAACTGCAAGCTGACCAGGATATTTGATTAAAAGGGGCATGAGAAGATGAAGGACACACACTCTCGACCATGGTGTATCCTAAAAATTAAAATTTAGGCATATGTAAGTGGCAATTTTTTTTGGAAATGAATACATTGTGTTTTCTTTGTAAATATTACCTCTAGATGTGTTGTATCGATCCCTTTTAACTTAAAATCCAAGGACTATGTGAGGTTCGTTCTCTTGAAATTAGAAAAAGAGTTCATTCATCACCAACACAAAAACAGTGGTCAGTAATAAACTTGGTCCAATCTCCATTAGCAAATGTACTTATATATATTCCTTTATGCATACCAACATTGTAGATGTTCCCTTCTATAGTCTTGATTTGAATTGTTGATTTGCCCAGAGCATGTACACTATCACGCACACGATATGGAATTACCTAAAACAATTAAATCTTGTAAGGTGATAAAGTGAACAAAATTTCATAGAAACCAAGTTGTAATTTTTTTATCAAGTTGACATAACTCACAAATATATTATGGTTACTCCCGTTTCCATTCTCCTTAATCTTCATTGAGAAGAAAGAATTCACCCTAGTTTTTGGCTTACGGGCATCACCATGCTTGAAGGACAAATTACAGGCGTCCAGTTAAGCCTCTCTATATGACCAACACAGACTTCATAGACCTAGCAGTAACAACAAACTAACATCTCCAACTAATAACAACTTTATATAAAAGGAATGCAACTATATTAATTTGTGGCACTACTAGTTACACAAGAGTACAAAATTAGCAAATCACCTCCATTTCTGTCTTCACGGGCTTGCATTTTCTTGCATCACTAGCCTTGAAACCAGGTGATATATTGAGGACGTCACCTTAAGTATCCATTGATGGGCTTCCTATGAAAATTTAGTAGCTAAAAACTCATGAACAACTAAAAGATGGAAATGATCAAAAAAGCGCAATGATCAACCAAATCTTACAACGCGCGCGCACGCACGCACACACACACAACACAATAATTTAATGTACAACAAATAAATCTCAAACATACAAAATTTAACCATTACAAATACAAAAACAAATAGTTTAGATTCAACTACACACATGCTAACGTGATAAACTGCATACTACTATTGAATTGTATCTCTAAATGATGATGTCAAGTAGTGTTTACTCATAACCATAGGTCTCATGCTCGATGTCCTCGTCGATTTAGTCCTTGTCTTGCCATAGTCGTAGTTTCTTGTAACATGAACTATCATATATTTTATACTTGTCCTAGTATTCTGGACCTTCCTGTACTAGAGTTTATCCTTGCCCCAATAAAACTACATGCAATCAACTTCTAGAGACCAATTGGGTTGTTAATCTTGATTAGAAGTATGGTGGGGACTATCAAAGTGTTACCAATTTGCTGATCTCGACAATATATAGACATCCTCTACGCGACGAACATATAAAAGGTATGAGCCACACTATCCCAAATAGCTTTCGGAGGCTTCACTTTCTCCATCTACAACATCCATATGTGGAAGTTTTAATCTTTACATCTTTTACTAAGAACCCATGTCAGGACCCCGACTCGATGCCACACCGATCTAGCATGTAACACCTCATATCACTTTGCGGCCTCACGCACGGTATTCCCACGGGTGTCATCTCACCTTTGCCCGGGACCGTTTGCGCCTTTTGGCACATGTATATGATAGTGTCGCTAGCATCCATATGGTAAAGAGCCTGGGCTGACATGGCTAGTCGTAAACCCAAAGTGGCACAGACTTACAGGGACAGGCATCCATGACCCAGCATCGAACGTGTCGGTCAGCAGCAAGTGAATCCGGGCTGTAGCACTGGGCTAGCAGGACTCCGGTAAACCGGGCTGTAGCGGGCTAACAGGACTCCGGTATCCATCGCGTGACATTTACCCGAAGGGACAGACACAGGAACGAAGAAGGACACATGCCGGCCAGCCTAAGTGTTCCGGAGCAGTAGCAAGCTACCAAGGCTCAGTGGAGACACTAGGAGACATTTCCCGGTAAGAGAGGCTACTAAGAATAAACAACTAGATAGTCAGATCCCACACATACCAAGCATTTCAATCATACACACAATATGCTCGATATGTGCAAATACAACAAGGCATCACAACATGACTCTACAACACAAGTACTTTATTTAAGGCTCAGAGAGCCATACATAACATACACACAAGTACGGGTCACACGACCCAGCATTCAAGTCATACAGACATACAAGCCAACAGCGGAAGTAACTTGTCTGAGTACAGACAACTAGTAAAATAAAAGAGGCTTGGAAAGCCTGGCTATACTACGTGGTCCTTCACAAGCTCAGGATCACCACCTGGGCCTCAGTCTACTCATCGATGTCAACGTCTACGAAGAACCCATCAGAAGGGGTTGCAGCGTCTTCTGAAAAATGTAAATTAAAGCAACATGAGTACAAAGGTACTCAGCAAGACTTACATCAGATCCTACATACATGCACATTATCAAGAAGGGTTGGTGGGGTTATTGCAGCAAGCCAGCTTTGACTCTTGGCTAAGCTATCCTACGATACACCAACTTGAAATGGTTTTGCGCACACGAGTCCACTACTCACCACTTCAATACACCACCGAGGATCCACCTCCGTCATCCTACGGAAGAGCCATCCTCGGCACTCACGCTTATCTTGAGATTTTTAGTAGTATCCATTTACTTGTCTATGAACTGTATAGGCAACCAAGTAGTCCTTTACCGCGGACGCGGCTATTCGAATAGATTATGTTAACCCTGCAGGGGTGTACTTCTTCATACATGTTTCCACCACTTAGCGTCTGCACACGACATGTGCTCGGCAGACTTCAAGCGAAAGCCGACGTGGGTGTAGACCACGACCTACCTAAACACCTAAGTCTCTAGTCCAGGTTTATCGCCTATCCAGGTTCCATCCGCAGGGAGTCCGGCCGAGGTTTCCCATACGGCCCCGAACGATGTGTACAGGGTTCCCGAGATACCTAACGGGTATTCGGTACACCGTGCCACGTACCTACCGCATCACAGCCCACCCCTACGGTCAGCGCTGTCCACGGCCTCCAGTAGGCTACAAACACCAGAAACTACTTGCAACTCCTGGACAGAGGACTAAAGTGAATAAGAAGTCGAGCGGGGTCATATTTCAGGGCCCAATGCATGGTAGTAGCTGAATCTTAAATCACGCATACAGATCTCAGTGCTTAAGGTCGGCTTCAATGAAACAACCCACCATGTACTCCTACATGGCCTCTCATCGATACCTTTACCAAATCGTGTTCACCACATCACTCTCATTACCGGCATGATCATTTCACTCTAGCCCATCACCCAGATGAACCAGACCTGACACGACTCTAAGCATAGCAGGCATAGCAAGGTAGGAACAACACATACATATGGCTCAATCAACTCCTACACATGCTAGTGGGTTTCATCTAGTTACTGTGGCAATGACAGGTCATGCAGAGGAAATGGGTT
Source organism: Triticum aestivum (assembly GCF_018294505.1). Taxonomy (NCBI): domain Eukaryota; kingdom Viridiplantae; phylum Streptophyta; class Magnoliopsida; order Poales; family Poaceae; genus Triticum; species Triticum aestivum. Next base: position 619,346,958 of record NC_057804.1, read on the forward strand.
CAACTACCGTAGCACACAGCAGTTTGAAACGCGTTGTCTTAATGCAGTAAAAAAGAGCAGGAGCGAGAACATGGGATTGTATCGATATGATCAAATGGTTGGTTGCTTGCCTGATGGGTCGATGCACTGATATGGTTCTTCGTTAGGGTAATCACGGTACTCCTCGGAGGCAGAACCTGCCGCAAAGAACACCGATACACAACATCACCAAACAATGTGCAACAATATGATGCATGCATGAAACATGGCAATATGAGTGTGTTGGGCTAATGCAACTAAGACCAGATGGGTTTGAACCATTTTGAATCAAAGATTCAAGTTTCAAACTCATACATGGCCCTTATAAGTGCTTTAACTTGTTCTGCCATAAACATCAGGTTAGCTTGTTTAAACATGCATGAAACCAGTACAGATGGATAGATTGGATTTTTCTGATCATTTTTCATACATAAAACTTTGCATTTGGAGCTATGGTTGATTTACTATGATTTTTTGAAGTTTGGGGAATTTTCTGGAATTTATAAATCATTTTAGATTTATTTTAATTCCAGAAAAGGATTACTGCGTCAGCATGAGGTCATGCTGACCTCAGCAAGTCAACAGACCGGTCCAGGTCAAACTGACCAGTGGGTCCCGCATGTCAGTAGTTAATTAAACTAACTTAATTTAGTTTAAACTAATCTGGGTTAATTAGCAGAGGGGGCCCCACTTGTCATAGGCTCAGGAGGGTCAAACTGGGCCCACCCTGGTCAAGGTCAAAGTCAAACACGCCGGCGTCTAGCCGCCGGCGAGCCCGATGCGGCGACGGAAGTGATTTTGGCCGTTCCGGCCACCAAATGGGCGCGGAAGGCATCTAAGTGGAGCTGGGGACAAACCGCAGCTCTTGGTGGAGTTAGTTGGGGTCGGGGTGGCCGGAATCGGTGCCGGCGATGACCTAGGCGGCCGTCGGAGTTCGGGTGGAGACGAACTCGGGGCTAGGGTGTGCGGTGAGGTGCGGGGACTGTATGGTTAGACCCTAAGCGACGTGGTGAGTGCGATGGACACCGAGAGGTGACCGGAGGATGGCCGGGAGCACGTCGGCGACGATCTCCGCGGCGGTGCGTGCGGGTGAGCTTCATGCAGTCGCTACGGGGCTCGAGAGTGGAAAAGGAAAGGGGGGAGAGGTAGCTAGGCTCACGGTGATCCCGAGGGAGTAGACGACGAGGTCGGGACGAACTGGTGCGACGGCAACGGCGAAGGGGATCTCCGGCGATGGCGGTTCGGTCGAGGTCAGCACAGTGGCTTCGGGGCACGCGAGCGCTCGGGGCTCGGCTTGCTCGAAGGAGAGGAGGGTGGTGGAGATCCTGGACACGGAGGCGCGGCGCGAGGTTGACGGAGAGCGCGTCTACGGCGAAGGTGCGGCGGCGGTGGCGTCGGCCATGGCTGGGGAGCGCGAGGGAGAGGAGCTGGGGAGGAGAGGAGACGTCTGGGGGGTTCGGGGGAGAGAGGGGAAGCGATCCCCGTCATCAGCAGGACGAGGGGAGCGGCGAGGCGGCGACCAGGTGCGTGGCACCCATGCGGTGCTCGCCGCCGAGCACCTGCCTGCCTGCCTGGCCGAGCCAAGCAGCTCGCTGGCGCGGCAGCTGGGCTGGGCCGGCAGGTGGGCCAGTTAGTAGGCGCCAGGTAAGTATTTCCTATTTCCCTGTTTCTATTATTATTCTGTAAGTTTGTGGACTTATTAAAAATACTTAGACAACTCCTAAAATCACCAAACTGCACCTGGTCCTTAGTTGGAATATTTCCAGCAAGGAACATTTTAGTTTGGGTATATTTGAGCATTCAAAATATTTTATATAATTCAAATGCCCAAACTCAAATACTTATGAGTTAATTCAAAGACCTTAGGATGACCTAGAAAACTGTGCATGACTTTTGGTAGAGGTTCTGAACCTAAACAAAAATGATGGACATTTCAGAAGGGCATTTCAGGTTCATTGAAATTATTTTTAGTAAACCCTAGTGGTTTCAGAGGGGGCTGGGGGTTCTGTCATCCCCATTTCAAGTTTCTGATGAAAGAATAAACATGATGCAACACTCTAATGCATGAACTAGCTAGGGTGTGACAACTCACCCCCACTCAAAAGAATCTCGTCCCGAGATTTAGGTTCCTCCGGAAAGAAGGCGGGGTACTCAAGACGAAGACGATCCTCCCTTTCCCAAGTTGCTTCCTTCTCAGAATGGTGCGACCATTGAACCTTGAGAAACTTGATATTATGACGTCGAGTGGTACGCTCGGCTTGATCGAGGATACGAACGGGGTACTCTCGATACGTGAGGTTATCTTGAAGATCAAGCGTTTCGTGGTCCACTCCACGGATAGGATCCGAGAAGCAACGCCTGAGTTGAGAAACGTGGAAGACGTCGTGGACTCTGGAGAGATGCGGAGGTAGTTCCAATTGGTAGGCAACTTCTCCTCGTTTAGCGAGAATGCGAAAGGGTCCAATGTAGCGAGGAGCCAATTTGCCCTTTGATACCGAAACGATGGGTTCCCTTCAGAGGAGTAACCCGAAGGTAAGCCTTCTCGTCAACCTCAAAGGTCATAGCCTTATGTTTTCGATCGTATTGACTCTTTTGACGAGATTGGGCTGTTTTCAACTTTTCACGAACAATGCGAACTTGCTCTTCTGCTTCCTGGATCATGTCCGGGCCAAAGAATTGTCTTTCCCCGGTTTCTGACCAGTTAAGAGGCGTTCGACACCTTCGTCCATAGAGAACTTCAAAAGGGGCTTTACCCAAGCTAGATTGATAGCTGTTGTTATAAGCAAATTCAGCAAATGGAAGGCATTTCTCCCAATCCATTCCGAATGAGATAACAGAAGCTCGAAGCATGTCTTCTAGAATCTGGTTGACATGTTCTACTTGACCACTTGATTGAGGGTGAAAGGCAGTGCTAGAGGAAAGGCGGGTTCTCATAGCATTTTGGAAACTTTCCCAAAATCGAGAGGTAAAGAGACTTCCTCGATCCGAGTTAATTTCCAGTGGAACACCATGGAGAGACACTATTCGGGAGATGTACAAGTCTGCTAATTGACTAGCGGTTATACTCTCGCGAACAGGTAAGAAATGGGCTACTTTGGAAAGACGATCGACAACGACGAAGATAGCGTTATTCCCTCTCTTGGTCCTGGGAAAACCGGTAATGAAATCCATACCAATTTTGTCCCATTTCCATTCAGGAATAGCTAAGGGTTGAAGGGTGCCAGCAGGCCGTTGATGCTCTGCTTTTACACGACGACAGACGTCGCAACTAGCAACAAACTGAGCAATGTCTCTCTTCATCCTAGTCCACCAGAACCTCTGGCGTAGGTCCTGATACATCTTAGTACTACCGGGATGAATGGTGAGAGGAGATTCATGAGCCTCCTTAAGGATCAACTGCCGTAGATGCTGGTTCTTGGGAACCACTAAACGGTTCTCAAAATACACAACACCATGATCATTTGTGGAGAAACATCTAGCACCTCCGCTAGCAATGTTCTCCTTGATCCTAGATATTCCTTTATCTCGCTTTTGGGCAGCGATGATTTGATCCGTAAGAGTAGGTTTCGCCACCAAGGTGGAAAGAAATCCTTGAGGAACAATGTGAAGGTTAAGCTTCCGAAATTCCTCATGGAGAAGCGGTTGACTTTGTTGTAACATCAGATTGTTACAATAAGATTTACGACTTAGTGCATCAGCCATGACGTTGGCCTTTCCTGGGGTGTAAGTTATCCCTAAGTCGAAATCTGTGATCAACTCAACCCAACGTCTTTGCCTGAGATTCAAATCCGGTTGGGTGAAGATGTACTTCAGACTTTGGTGATCGGTGAAGATTTCGCAACGATTACCGAGGAGGTAATGTCGCCAGGTTTTAAGTGCATAGACTACAGCTGCAAGCTCTAGATCATGAGTAGGATAATTCTCCTCATGTGGGTGCAATTGCCGTGAAGCATAAGCAATTACGTGACGATCTTGCATGAGAATGCAACCTAGTCCTTGTCGCGAGGCGTCGCAATAGATAACAAAGTCCTTAGAGAAATCTGGTGGTACCAATACGGGAGCAGATGTCAGGCGTCTTTTCAGTTCCTGAAAGCTGTGCTCACATTGTGGAGTCCACTCGAACTTTTTATCTTTCTTGAGGAGTTCAGTTAGAGGTTTGGCAACTTTGGAGAAGTTCTCGACAAAGCGGCGACAATAGCTCGCTAAGCCAAGGAAACTCCGAACTTGCTTGACCGATTCAGGTGGAGTCCAATTAAGGACGGCTTGAACTCGCTCGGGATTAACAGCAATACCTTTACCAGAAATTACATGTCCTAGATAGGTCACTTCTGGCAACCAAAATTCACATTTAGAGAACTTGGCATAAAGGCGATGCTCTCGAAGTTTCATCAACACTAGCCTTAGATGTTCGGCATGTTCTTCCTCGTTCTTGGAGTAGATGAGTATATCATCGAGGTAGACCACGACGAATTTATCCAAATACTCCATGAAGATTGAGTTCATTAACCGAGAAAAGGTGGCTGGGGCGTTGGTTAAACCGAAGGACATGACGGTGTACTCGTATTGGCCATAACGAGTAACAAAGGCCGTTTTAGGAATGTCCCCGTTCCGGATTTTGATTTGATGGTAGCCCAATCTCAAATCCATTTTAGAGAAGACTGAGGATCCAGCGAGCTGATCATACAGGTCGTTGATCCTGGGGAGCGGATACTTGTTCTTGATTGTGACCAGGTTGACTGGCCGATAATCTACAACCATCCGGTCCGTACCATCCTTCTTCTTGACGAAGAGGATGGGGCAAGCCCATGGAGACGAACTAGGTCGGATGAAACCCCTTTTCAAGGACTCATCGGGTTGTTTCTTAAGCTTGGCTAGTTCTAGTGGTGCCATCTTATAGGGTCTTCTAGCAATCGGGACAGTTCCTGGGATGAGATCTATCATGAATTCGACATCTCTGTCAGGTGGAACACCTGGCAATTCTTCTGGGAAGACATCCGGAAAGTCATGGACTACCGGAACGTCCTCAAAGTCTGGCAAAGGACTGGCGTTAAGAGAATATAGATGTCGCTTGGCCACTCGGGTCAAGACATTGACTATCTTCCCCGAAGGATGTGTGAGTTGGACAGTCCTAGAGAAACAATCAATTTTAGCATGATGGGCTGACATCCAGTCCATGCCCAAAATGATATTAATATCCGAAGATTTGAGAGCTATCAAAGATGCGAGAAAAACAAGTCTATCGACTTGAATTTCATTTCCATGGCTTACTCTAGAGGTTTGCCATCTAGAACCAGGAGTAGAAATTTCCATAGTGGACGCCATGTCACAGAATGCGGTGTTATGCAAATGAGCATAATTTTCGGATATGAAAGAATGAGATGCTCCAGTATCGAAAAGAACAGATGCCGGGTGGCAATTAACAAGGAGCGTACCAAGAATGACGTTGGGATCCTCTTGAGCTTCTTCGGCAGAGATATAGTTGACATGGCCACGTGCAGCGGTGGCCGGCTTGGTGTAGAATGCTTTCCCTGTTGGCTTGCCACGGCCAACAGCTTTTGCAGATTGGTTGGGGTTGGTCTGGGGGCACTCGCGCAGATAGTGGCCCGATTCCCCACACTTAAAGTAAGTCACAGAACTGGTACGTTGAGAAGCACTGTTGGTTGGACAACCATAGGGCTTGGTTGGTGCAAACTGTTGAGTGGGGCGAGGCGCCTGGAAGGATGGCCTCGGTGTGAACCTGAGTGGCAGGGCAGTGTTAGGCACCCACACGCGGCGCTTCTGTGGACCAGCACCGGATGAGGAACCCATGTCACGGCCATGATTGCGTGTTGCTTCATAATCAGTCTGACTAGACTCAGCACTGATGGCTTTGTTAACAAGCTTCTGAAAAGATGTGCACTCATGCAGACGGAGGTCGCGGCGAAGCTCAGGACTAAGTCCCTTACGGAACCTTGCTTGCTTCTTGGCATCAGTGGAAACTTCCTCAGTTGCATATCGTGCAAGGTTACCGAACTCCCTGCTGTAAGCATCCACAGAGAGTCGGCCTTGAGTGAAACTGCAGAACTCCTCACGTTTACGGTCCATGAGACCCTCTGGAATGTGATGTTCATGGAAAGCCTCGCTGGATTCAGCCCAAGTAGTGACATGGCCCGCTGGGCGCATAGCTCCATAGTTCTCCCACCATAGACTGGCGGGGCCTTCAAGATGATATGCAGCAAAGGTGACCTTATCAGCCTCAGCTACTAGCGCAGAATGCAGTTTGTGAGTAATACTGCGAAGCCAGTCATCAGCGTTGAGAGGCTCGACGGAGTGATGGAAGGTGGGTGGATGTAACTTGATGAAATCACTGAGTGATACCAAGTTATTCCTCTGATGGTGTGCTGTGTTTTGCTCGATGCACTCCAACAAACGGTTAGTCTCCCGCTTGTTTCTCTCGGCTTCCAGCATAACTTCGGCCAGAGAGGGAGGGTGAGGCAGGTTTGTTCCTCTAGCTCTGCTGCCTTCGGCCTGCTCTGGGGGAGCAGGGTTGGTGCGGGTGTTAACCATCCTAGGAAAACAATAAAATGGTTTAGTCTAGGATGATAGGATTCTGACATAGAAATGTAGAATGTAACGGATAACTTGGAATGTAAGATGATCATCCGTATGACATGGTAGATACAGAAACTGCTTCTTTTATTCCATCGTCATACACACCATACAAGGTTTAGTACAGAACCAAACAAAGTACTGCTACGGTGAAATAGGATTACATCTCATCGGAGGCATTCCGAGCTCCTATACATTATTTTTCTACACCTCCGGAAGGCGGTACAAGATAAGTCATATCCCACGAGCCACGCAGGACGGTGGACGATACAACTAGTACGATACTAGTGATACTACTACTAACTCAGACAGCTCCGTAGTAGTCTTCATAGAAGTCACCTCCATAGCCTGGAAGCTCAGCGTGATCATCCGGAAACAGTCGGTCCCATGGAGCTTGTGGACCATAGGGGCTAGGATGAGGTCTTGGACCAACAAATGGTGGCCTATGGGGACCACGAGGTGGGGTGATGCCTCCTACATTGCGCCAATCCATCACGTCTGGCAGAGCATATCTCACAGGATAGAGATCTCGCATGTCCATATACCCAGTGTGCACAGCCGGTGCAAACCGAGTCAAAGTGGCCCAATGATCAGCACGGGTATTGAAAAGCTCTAGTCTCAAGGCCCGATTTTCATGGTCCTTGTCTTCAAGCAACTGTGCAGTGGTGCGGGTCCGTGAATCCTCCTGAGTGGAGTCAGCATAGATAGCCTGGAGATACCCTTGTGCTCCCGGGAGTGAAGCTGGCATATACCGAAAGTCAGAGTCCCGAAATAGGCCAGTCCTGACTCGCATGATGGTCATCATAGAGTAGGCAGCATCCTGCACAGCCATCTCAATAGTAACCCCGAGTCCATAGGAGCAGTGGAGGGGCTCGGTAGATCCAGGATAAGATGGAAATATCCTGACAGTGCAAAGATATTGACTTTGATTAAAGTCTCAGAATTGCTCTTCGACCGTGTACTCAGGATACCAACGGTACCCTGCCTCAGTCATTACCCTGACCAACATGGAAGTATGGCCGGGTACATCTAGATATCGAGTCAAATGAACCACTTGATTCTGAGGACGGGTCGCCATCTGGAACAAGATCACACAAGACATTAAGATTCCTAGCAGAAATTGGACAGCATAACAGCTGTAAATGCTCAACAAGGATTTTGAGGCATTTGACAAAGAATTGCATAGACACTCAACAACATCATATCAAGGTTCTGGATCCATCTTAGCAACATAATGGGGTAGTAGCACTGAACTAGGCTTGTAACCATCAAACCTATAAGGTACTATTGATTAGTAACACGTGAACCTGATAGAGAGGAGAGATCCTAGTCCTTAACCCCCGGTGGAAGAATAGACTGACTCGGATCAGAATGTTATGAGATAAAGGAGTAAAAAGAGCCTTACGTTCCATCCCACAATCAATTCCCCTACATATAACTAAAGAATTTCTAGACTCAACATCGACCAGTTTGGCTTGGAGAACCTACAGGCAGTCCGGCTCTAATGCCAACGCTGTCAGGACCCCGACTCGATGCCACACCGATCTAGCATGTAACACCTCATATCACTTTGCAGCCTCACACACGGTATTCCCACGGGTGTCGTCTCACCTTTGCCCGGGACCGTTTGCGCCTTTTGGCACACGTATATGATAGTGTCGCTAGCATCCATATGGTAAAGAGCCCGGGTTGACATGGCTAGTCGTAAACCCAAAGTGGCACAGACTTACAGGGACAGGCATCCATGACCCAGCATCGAACGTGTCGGTCAACAGCAAGTGAATCCGGGCTGTAGCACTGGGCTAGCAGGACTACGGGAAACCGGGCTGTAGCGGGCTAACAGGACTCTGGTATCCATCGCGTGACATTTCCCCGAAGGGACAGACACAGGAACGAAGAAGGACACATGCCGGCCAGCCTAAGTGTTCCGGAGCAGCAGCAAGCTACCAAGGCTCAGTGGAGACACTAGGAGACATTTCCCGGTAAGAGAGGCTACTAAGAATAAATAACTAGATAGTCAGATCCCACACATACCAAGCATTTCAATCATACACACAATATGCTCGATATGTGCAAATACAACAACGCATCACAACATGACTCTACAACACAAGTACTTTATTTAAGGCTCAGAGAGCCATACATAACATACACACAAGTACGGGTCACACGACCCAGCATTCAAGTCATACAGACATACGAGCCAATAGCGGAAGTAACTTGTCTGGGTACAGACAACTAGTAAAATAAAAGAGGCTTGGAAAGCCTGGCTATACTACGTGGTCCTTCACAAGCTCAGGGTCACCACCTAGGCCTCAGTCCACTCATTGATGTCAACGTCTACGAAGAACCCATCAGAAGGGGTTGCAGCGTCTTCTGAAAAATGTAAATTAAAGCAACATGAGTACAAAGGTACTCAGCAAGACTTACATCAGATCCTACATACATGCACATTATCAAGGAGGGTTGGTGGGGTTATTGCAGCAAGCCAGCTTTGACTCTTGGCTAAGCTATCCTACGATACACCAACTTGAAATAGTTTTGTGCACACAAGTCCACTACTCACCACTTCAATACACCACCGAGGATCCACCTCCGTCATCCTACGGAAGATCCATCCTCGGCACTCACGCTTATCTTGAGATTTTTAGTAGTATCCATTTACTTGTCTATGAACTGTATAGGCAACCAAGTAGTCCTTTACCGCGGACGCGGCTATTCGAATAGATTATGTTAACCCTGTAGGGGTGTACTTCTTCACACATGTTTCCACCACTTAGCGTCTGCACACGACATGTGCTTGGCAGACTTCAAGCGACAGCCGGCGTGGGTGTAGACCACGACCTACCTAAACACCTAAGTCTCTAGTCCAGGTTTATCGCCTATCCAGGTTCCATCCGCAGGGAGTCCGTCCGAGGTTTCCCATACGGCCCGGAACGATGTGTACAGGGTTCCCGAGATACCTAACGGGTATTCGGTACACCCGGCCACGTACCTACCGCATCACAGCCCACCCCTACGGTCAGCACTGTCCACGGCCTCCAGTAGGCTACAAACACCAGAAACTACTTGCAACTCCTGGACAGAGGACTAAAGTGAATAAGAAGTTGAGCGGGGTCATATTTCAGGGCCCAATGCATGGTAGTAGCTGAATCTTAAATCACGCATACAGATCTCAGTGCTTAAGGTCGGCTTCAATGAAATAACCCACCATATGCTCCTACATGGCCTTTCATCGATACCTTTACCAAATCGTGTTCACCACATCACTCTCATTACCGGCATGATCATTTCACTCTAGCCCATCACCCAGATGAACCAGACCTGACACGACTCTAAGCATAGCAGGCATAGCAAGGTAGGAACAACACATACATATGGCTCAAAGAACTCCTACACATGCTAGTGGGTTTCATCTAGTTACTGTGGCAATGACAGGTCATGCAGAGGAAATGGGTTCAACTACCATAGCACACAGTAGTTTGAAACGCGTTGTCTTAATGTAGTAAAAGAGAGCAGGAGCGAGAACATGGGATTTTATCGATATAATCAAATGGTTGGTTGCTTGCCTGATGGGTCGATGCACTGATATTGTTCTTTGTTAGGGTAATTGTGGTACTCCTCGGAGGCAGAACCTGCCGCAAAGAGCACCGATACACAACATTACCAAACAATACGCAACAATATGATGCATGCATGAAACATGGAAATATGAGTGTGTTGGGCTAATGCAACTAAAACCAGATGGGTTTGAACCATTTTGAATCAAAGATTCAAGTTCCAAACTCATACATGGCCCTTATAAGTGCTTTAACTTGTTCTATAATAAACAGTAGGTTAGCTTGTTTAAACATGCATGAAACCAGTACAGATGGATAGATTGGATTTTTCTGATCATTTTTCATATATAAAACTTTGCATTTGGAGCTATGGTTGAATTACTATGAATTTTTGAAGTTTACAACATTTTCTGAAATTTATAAATCATTTTAGATTTATTTTAATTCCAGAAAAGGATTACTGCGTCAGCATGAAGTCATGCTGACCTCAGCAAGTCAACAGACCGGTCCAGGTCAAACTGACCAGTGGGTCCCGCATGTCAGTAGTTAATTAAACTAACTTAATTTAGTTTAAACTAATCTGGGTTAATTAGCAGAGGGGGCCCCACTTGTCATAGGCTCAGGGGGGTCAAACTGGGCCCACCCTGGTCAAGGTCAAAGTCAAACACGCCGGCGTCTAGCCGCCGGCGAGCCCGACGCGGCGGCGGAAGTGATTTTGGCCGTTCCGGCCACCAAATGGGTCGCGGAAGGCATCTAAGTGGAGCTGGGGACAAACCGCAGCTCTTGGTGGAGTTAGTTGGGGTCGGGGTGGCCGGAATCGGCGCCGGGACGACCTAGGCGGCCGCCGGAGTTTGGGTGGAGACGAACTCGGGGCTAGGGTGTGCGATGAGGTGCGGGGAGTGTATGGTTAAACCCTAAGCGACGTGGTGAGTGCGATGGACACCGAGAGGTGACCGGAGGATGGCCGGGAGCACGTCGGCGACGATCTCCGCGGCGGTGCGTGCGGGTGAGCTTTGTGCAGTCGCTACGGGGCTCAAGAGTGGAAAAGGAAAGGGGGAGAGGTAGCTAGGCTCACGGTGATCCCGAGGGAGTAGACGACGAGGTCGGGGACGAACTGGTGCGACGGCGATGGCGAAGGGGATCTCCGGCGATGGCGGTTCGGTCGAGGTCAGCGCGGTGGCTTCGGGGCACGCGAGCGCTCGGGGCTCGGCTTGCTCGCAGGAGAGGAGGGTGGTGGAGCTCCTGGACACGGAGGCGCGGCGCGAGGTTGACGGAGAGCGCGTCTACGGCGAAGGTGCGGCGGCGGTGGCGTCGGCCATGGCTGGGGAGCGTGAGGGAGAGGAGCTGGGGAGGAGAGGAGACGTCTGGGGGGTTCAGGGGAGAGAGGGGAAGCGATCCCCGTCATCAGCTGGATGAGGGGAGCGGCGAGGCTGCGACCAGGTGCGTGGCACCCATGCGGTGCTCGCCGCCGAGCACCTGCCTGCCTGCCTGGCCGAGCCAAGCAGCTCGCTGGCGCGGCAGCTGGGCTGGGCCGGCAGGTGGGCCGGTTAGTAGGCGCCAGGTAAGTATTTCCTATTTCCCTGTTTCTATTATTATTCTGTAAGTTTGTGGACTTATTAAAAATACTTAGACAACTCGTAAAATCACCAAACTGCACCTGGTCCTTAGTTGGAATATTTCCAGCAAGGAACATTTTAGTTTGGGAATATTTGAGCATTCAAAATATTTTATATAATTTAAATGCCCAAACTCAAATACTTATGAGTTAATTCAAAGACCTTAGGTGATGGACATTTCAGAAGGGCATTTCAGGTTCATTGAAATTATTTTTAGTAAACCCTAGTGGTTTCAGAGGGGGCTGGGGGTTCTGACATCCCCATTTCAAGTTTCTGTTGAAAGAATAAACATGATGCAACACTCTAATGCATGAACTAGCTAGGGTGTGACAATCCATCAATCCATACCACTACAAAATTCATACTAACAATCAATCATACAACATTTTCACTACATGTCATCAACATCAATCACTACATGTTTTCACCATCCAAATCGTTACAGAATTTAAAAAACAAGTAAGCATCCATTTTTTGACAGTGCTAAAGAAGGAAGAAAATATAGACCAAGATATGAAAGGGAGAGGGGATGAGACAGAAAGAGGCATATGGGAGGAGACACAAAGGCAGGGGACGAGAGGAGCTCACTAGCAGTGGCGAGGCTGGCTCTAGCGAAGATGCCGCCTCCTAAAATGCATATGGGATGGGGCGGCGGGATCGGAGGTGACGGGGATCGTGGTTGAGGATAAGGGGCCACCGGGCATCCATGTGACAGGACGAAACGGGGCGACAACGTAGGGGACCGGCTGTCGACGGATTTGCCGGCGCCGGGCCGGGCAGGTGCTGGCGGCGTGAACCCTAACTCGGGTCGAGTGCTTGTGGGCGGGGACAAATGAAAGTGGGGAACGGACAAGAGCCTTCTCGCTGGACTTGTTTGTTTTTCGCCTCGCCCGCTCGGGCCCGAGTGGCATTTCGGTCATAAATACGATTTCCAATAGGGGTTGTCATTCAAAATGAATCATTTTCTTTTGAGGGGCTGGCGAAAATCACTAGATATATGCTAAACATTTTTTATTTGAATACATGTTGAACATTTATCAAATGCACACTGAACATTTTCTACACATGTGCTAAACAATTTCAGATAACTTGAACATTTTCCAAATACATGTTAAACATTTTTTATGAATACATGCTGAACATTTATTCCTAATGCACATTTAAAATTTTAAAACACATGGTGAACTTTTTGATTATCACATATTAAACATTTTTCATAAATGGCATTAACATTTTATAAATCACGAGGAAAATTGTTAAGTGTTAGAACACTTTTATAAAATCTCACAAACATTTTTTGGGATGGTTCAACATTTTATAAATTACATTAATATATAAACATTTTCTAAAAATGTCACAAACATGTTTTTGTAACAGATGAATATTTTTTAAATGTGATGAACGCCTTTTTTGAATGATATGAATAATTTTACTAACTAAGTTAACAATGTTTTCCATTTTATGTTTTTTTTAAATTGTCATAAAAATATTTTTGAACCTATGAACATTGTATTGAATGGTAAGAACATTTTCTAGAAGTTATGTGAACAAGGTTTTCACATTGCGTGAGCATATTTTAGTTTCTTTTTACACTATGAACCTTTTCGTAATTTGCACCAATGTGCCCTCTAATTGCATGTCAGTTCCACAACACTTAAAATTGTTGGTAGGATCTGCTGATCATAATCACCGAGTCGAGCATTATCGATGGTAAGGGTAGGGGAACAATAGTGTTGAACGAGCCCGGCACGGGCAATTTGACTACCCATGTGTGACTCACCTACGAAGTGTCCAAGATGAAGAGTGAAATTGCGCTACCTGGCGATGTCAGTGCCCCTGTCTTATCACATGTGCCTAACGGTCTTCAATTGATAACACTTGGTTATTTCAGACAATTTCGTCTAATATGAACATGAAGGCGAGCTGCAAATCTGAAAAAGTGTTTAGTATCACAATTTAAATGGTATGAATCACACTATCCCACTTGTTTTTAATTGTTGGCGCTTATAGGTTCTCCCGGGCTGCTCATTGAACTTAGTAACAAAATTAGCTTGTCCTACATGGGACAAAATGGTGTTTCGTGTGGAGCGGTTATTTGCTCGCACCTCCTCTACACGCACATGCATATAAATGGTATGAGCCGCACCATCCCAATTTCTTTCAGAGGCTTCACTTTCTTCATCTACAACATCCATACGTCAAAGTTTTAATCTATACAATTTTTTTACTAAGCAGCCATCAATCCATACCACTACACAATTCATATTAAGCAATGAATCATACAAAATTTTCACGACATACCATCAGCATCAATCACTACATGTTTGCACCATCCAAATCGGCATAAAGTTTATGAACCAAGTAAGCATACAATTTTTTACGGTGCTAAAAAGATAAGAAAGGATAAACAAAGATATGAGAGGGATAGAGGATTAGACAGAGAGGGGCATAGAGGTGGAGACATAGAGGCTAGGGACGAGAGGAGATCGCCTGCAACGCCGAGGCTTGGTCGAGACAAGACGCCGCCTCCTACATGGCCTATGGGACGGGGCGGTGTGCGCGGAGGTGATGGGGATGGCAGTGGATGAGAGGGTACGACTGGTCGCCGAGGTGATAGTGAAGGCGGTGGACGGGGTGGGATGGAGGCGTAGGGGTCCTGCAATCGGCAGATCTGATGGCACCTGGTCGTTGCAGCCGGCTGGCGGCGCGAACCCTAACTCCGATCGAGTGCTTGTGGGTGAGACGACATTTACTTGAATGGTTTGACATTATTTTGAAATTTACGTGAACATCTTTTATATTGTATAAACATTTCTGGAAATCTCACAATCATATTTTTGGAACGCATGAATACTTTTTAAATGTGTTGATACATTATTCGAATGATATGAATAATTTTACAAATTACGTGAAAAATATTTTTGAATCTGTGGACATTTTTAAAATGCCATGAACATTTTTTTGAATGGTAAGAACATTTTTCAGAAGTTGCATGAACAATGTTTTTACACTGCATGTGCAATTTTCTAGAATACTTTTATGCGCGTTGAAGCTTTTCATAATTTGCCCCAAGGTCCTCTCTGATTCAATGTATGTTCACAATACTTAAGGTGTTGGTAGGATCTGCTGATCATAATCACCAAGCCAAGCAGTATCGATGGTAATGGTAGGGGAACAATAGCCTTGAATGAGCCCAACGGGGGGAGTTTGTCCATCCATGTGTGACTCACCTACGAAGTGTCCAAGATGAAGAGTGACATTGCGCTACGTGGCGATGTCATTGCTCCTGTCTTATTGCATGTGCCTAATGGTGTTCGAAGTGGTAACACTTGGTTATTTCAGATAGTTTCACATCTAATATGAACACAAAAGCGAGTTGCCAATCACATAAAGTGTTTATTATCAGAATTTAAATGGTATGAGCCGCACTATCCCAGTTTTTTTAATTGCTGGTGAAAATTGTTTCTCCCGGACTGCTCATTTGACTTAGTAAGAAAATAGGTTGTCCTACATAAGACAAAGTGATGTTTCCTGTGGAGCGGGTATTTGCTCACACCTCCTCTACGCGCACATCCATATAAATGGTATGAACCGCATTATCCCAAGTATCTTTCAGAGGCTTCACTTTATCCATCTACAACATCCATATATGAAAGCTTTGATCTATCCAATATTTTTTACTAAGCAGCCATCAGTCAATACCACTGCAAAATTTATACTAAGCAATCAATCATATGAAATTTTCACTGCATGCCGTCGACATCAATCAGTACATGTTTGGACCATCCAAATCAGCAAACAACTAAGCATATAGTTATTTATAGTTCCAAACAGAGAAGAAAAGAGAAACAATGATATGAGAGGGAGAGACGATGAGACAGAGAGGGGCATAGAGGAGGAGACATACATGCAAGGGACGAGAGGAGCACACCAGCAATGGCGAGGCTGGCTTGGGCAAAGACGTCGTCTCCTGTAGGACGGATGGGACAAGGCGCTGTGCGTGGAGGTGACGGGGATGGCGTCGGAGGAAACAGGGTGAATGAGCACGGCGGTTACGTGGATGGCGGTGGACAGGACGGGGTGGCAGCATTGGGAACCTGCCGCCTGCGGATATGATGGCGCTGGGTCAGGGCAGCCGACTGGTGGCGCGAACCCTAACTTTGTTTGACTGCCTGTGGGTGGGGACAAATGAGAGTGGGGAACGAACGCAAGCCTTCTCGCGACATTCGTTCATTTTGTGCCTCGCTCGCTTGTCCCAAGTAGCATTTCCCTCGTAAATACAGTGACCAATAGGGGCAGTCATTGAATACAAATCATTCTCTTTTGAGGGGCCGATGAGAATCGCCAGAAACGTCAACTTTCAATGATTCTAAAATATACTGCAATTCTGGAATGATTCTTGGAGATTTCTAGCACATATTAGAGTTCTTCTGAGGTTTAGATTCCCTAGAACGTGATGTACTAGAATTGCGTCAGAAGAACTCCCCCCTAGTATCTTGAGTTAGCGAGTGACGGTCAAAATTTGGGTATTTCTCTTATCGGCTAGCTCCGATCATGATATACAGGTGGAGACGTGAATCGGCGATGAACTTTGCAGCTATGCTCTTACTGCTGATCTCCAAGTGCTTCTAGCACATGCTTAGATGCATGTTTGGCTACACACAGACGCACGCTCACCGATTTCCTCCCATCACATGTCAATCAATATCATGTCATTGTTGAGCGACAAGGTATGTGATATTGTAAATTAAGTAATTTACCATCGCATACGATACATAGCTTGCACTTTTCAACCTTTGCTTTAATTCTATGGGCATGGCCAGTTGCCTCGTTTTTTTTGGCATCTTTTAATTTTTTTCGTTGACGTCTTCCTCATCCCGACCGGTTGGCCATCGACCCTCCACCACTAAAATGTCTTCCGCTGCCACCCGCGATATATGACGTGCAGGCGTGCGACCTTGCTCGACCTTCACCGCCGTGGGCATCATTTTTTGGACCGGCGCCTCCCAGCACGCACCAACTCTTCAACTCCCTATCACAAATGACGTTGTGGCTACACTTATGTCCCATGGTCGACTCCATTGTTCCGTCTCCCACCCCTCCATATTCTCAAGGAAAATTGACCGATCTTGTTGCCATTTTCAGGCAACTAATGTTTAGCAAACACAGACTATTATTGTTATGATGTTTATATTAAGGGGCCCCGAGTTTGATTTCTGCCCTAGACCACCAAAATCTCAAGGCTGACCCTGACATCAACTGACCCTCTGCATTTCTACCGGGAAACTTTTTTTTAACACAGTATAGACGCAAGCGCTCATATACACACGCATACACTCTCCCCTATTAATGCACACATGCACACCCTACCCATAAGAGCACCTTAGAAAGACTGAGACAGCATATCATCTTGAAATTTACTAAGTCATCATATGCACCTCGTCGTCGACGGGAACGTCTCCTCTCACTGAATGCGCGTCAACGGAAATCCTGAAATAAATCCAAAAATAGATGCGACCACCAGGACTTGAACCTTGGTGGGCTGAGGATACCACAATCCATCTAACCATCCAACCACATATTGGTTCGCTTCTACCGGAAAACTTAACACACAGGAACATATCTAGCCAACAGGACAACTCCTAAAGCTTAGACGAATAGACCTAGCCACTTGTACCCAAAAACATAAACAAAAATAGAGATTCAATCTCTCATACTAAACTGGGGAACAACCAAAAGAAATCACCGCCTAAGACACTAACTACACTTAGAAATAGTAAATTCAAACTAGTAAAAAATTGTAACAAAAAACATAGAGTAGTCAAATCAAACCTTGATACCTCCATGTGCAAGTCTTCACGCCGTCGACAACAAGTGGTAGAATACCAGCAGAGGAACCCTAAATTCCCCACCGTTGGACCACCTCGACGAGCTTGGCGGCGAGTACCTATACCCCCCTCTCTCTCACAGTCTTGATCTGGATCAGGGTGAGCAGGCGGAAATTAAAATGAAAAAATAATTAGAAAAACATAGGTGGGACCGATCACGCGACAATAAGAGGAGCCCCACATGTGACAGAAAGTCAAGCACACATCTCAACAGTAATCGACGGACAAAAAAGCGAACTAAAACTATAAAGCGGACTTTTGGAGCATGGGTGCATTGGAGCACGTTTTTTAAAGCCCTAAAAACCGGTGCTTATAAATTTTGAAAAGAAATAATTTTTTACATGAATATGCATGCATGTGGTCTAAGTACATGTCAAATTTTCTTCAATAATATGTTGTATTGTAAGCTGCACAAAAATGACAAAATTCCAGCCACAAAATCCACAATAAACAAGCCCATATAAAAAAATGTCTTTTTGTGTCTCTCACATGCAAGCACGTATATTCAAGAAAATTTGCACAGTTATAGTGCACTAATATACCCGCATCTACACAATTGTTTTGGAATATTTCAAGCGGTAAAAATCCTATTTTTTTAGTTAAAAAAGGGGCTCAATGTTCCTGCGCTCCAAAGACATTATTCTACTAATTTTTTTCCATAACTGGCATTAACATTTTTGTAAATCATGAGGACAATTGTTAAGTGTTAAAACACTTTGTTAGAAAATGTCACAACGATTTTTTTTCAATCGACAACATTTTTAAAAAGGGATTATTAGATTTATGCCCCTAGTTGTGTCCCACTCGTCTGTTTTACCCCTAATTCCCAAAAGTCACCGGTTCTGTCCAAGTCAATTTGCTCCTCTTATGCTTTTGCCCTTTGACCGTTTGACCGCCAGTTTGAAAACTTCATAACTAATTCATACTAAATCAAAAGAAAGCAAATAAGATACCAAAATGTTTAGAAAAACATCACCTATATGCGAGTGTCATTTGCATTCATGAAAAAGTGTTGGAAAGTGCACATCCGAGTTTTAGCTCTTTTTATACCACCATGAATATTAAACTCCAAAGAAATTGAAAAAAATTCAAAAAATATGGTGGGAAAGAACGACAAATGTTCTAAGTGCTTGCCAAGTTTCATTAGGGAACGTCATTCGTTGAAGTCGTGGCAAAAAATAATCTATTTTGGAGTGCTGATTGTTTTTTTTGCCGCGGCACCAACGAATGTTATTCCCTGATGAAACTTGGCAGGCACTTAAAACATTTGTCATTCTTTGCCATCAATATTTTTTTTGATTTTTTTGAACTTTTTTAGGTTTTACTATTTATGGTGGTAGCCTAAGAGCTAAAACTCGGATGGACACTTTCCAACACTTTTTTCATGAATGCAAATGACACTGACATATAGGTGATGTTTTTTTGAACATTTTGGTATCTTATTTGCATTTTTCTGATTTAGTATGAATTATTTATGAAGTTTTCAAACTGACGGTCAAACGCTCAAGGGAAAAAGCATAAGAGGAACAAAGTGACTTGGACGGAACCGGTGTCTTTTGGGAATTAGGGGTAAAACAGACGAGTGGGACACAGCTAGGGCATAAAACTAATTATCCTTTTTTTAAAGTGAACATCATTTATATTGCATGAACATTTGCTAAAAGTGTCACAAACATATTTTTGTAACACATGAATATTTTTTACGTGTGATGAAGCTTTTTTAATGATATGAATAATTTCACAAACTGCGCGAACAATGTTTTAAATTTTTTGTATTTTTTCAATTCTCACAAACAATGTGTTTAAACCCATGACAATTTTTTAAATGTCATGAACATTGTTTTGAATGGTAAGAACATTTTTCAAAATTTGCGTGAAGAAAGATTTTACACTCTATGAGCATTTAATTTTTTTCATTTTTGCGCGATAAGCTTTTCTTAATTTGTCCTAATGCGCCCTCTGATTCCATGTATGTTCCACAACACTTAGGTGTTGGTAGGATCTACTGATCATAATTACCGAGCCGAGCATTACCGATCGTACGTAATGTTAGGGGAACAACAGAGTTGAACGGGAGTTTAACTATCCATGTGTGACTCACCTACCAAGTGTCCAAGATGAAGACTGACATTGTGCTACCTAGAGATGCCATTGCCCCTGTCTTATTGCATGTGCCTAACGGTGTTCAAATTGGTAACACTTGGTTATTTCAGACAGCTTCGCATCTAATATGAAAACGAAAGCAAGTTGCAAATCTCATCAAGTGTTTAATTTCACAATTTAAATGGTATGAGCCACGCAATCCCACTTGTTTTTTAATTGTTGGTGCGAATAGTTTCTCCCAGAGCGCTCATTGAACTTAGTAAGAAAATTAGTTTGTCCTACATTGAAGAAACTGGCGTTTCTTCTAGAGCGGTTATTTGCTCGCACCTCCTCTAATTCACATCCATATAAATGGTATGAGCCGCAGTATCCCAAATTTCTCTCAGAGGCTTCACTATCTCCATCTACAACATCCATATGCACAATTTGTAATCTATACTATCTTCTTTACTAAGCAGGCAAGCAGCCATCAATCCATCACACTGCAAAAATAAAATAAGCAAGCAATCATACAAAATTTTAAGTACATGCCATCAACATCAATCACTACATGTTTGTACCATCCAAATCAGCATACAATTTACCAAACAAGTAAGCATATAATTTTTTGACAATGCTAAACGGAGAAGAAAGGCGAAGCAAAGATATGAGAGGGAGAGACGATGAGACAGAGAGGGACATAGAGGAGGAGACATAGAGGCATGGGACGAGAGGACCTCACCAGCAACAGCGAGGCTACCTCGGGAGAAGAGCCACCTCCTACAGGGTAGACGGGACGGGATGGCATGCGTGAAGGTGACGGGGATAGCAGCGGATAGGACAGTGTGGCGGCGTAGGGGACCTGCCATTGGGATGCCTTTGGGTCGGAGCAGCCGGCTGGCGGCGTGAACCCTAACTCAGGCCGAGTGCTTGTGGGTGGGGATGAACGAGTGTGGGGAATGAACGTGAGCCTTCTCGCTAGATTCATTCATTTTGGGCCTCGCTCGCTTGGCCTGAGTAGCATTTTGGTCGTAAATAGGATGTCCAATAGGGGTAGTTGTGGGAATCATTTTCTTTCGAGGGGCCGGTGAGAATCTTCAGAAACACCAACTCTAGATGATACTAAAATGCACTATGATTCGTGAATTATTTTAACCAACTCAAGATACTGTGATTCTTTGGTTTGATTCGGCGATGATACTAAAATGCACCGTGATTCTCTAGAGTCGAGTCAAAAGAACTCGACCCTAGTATCTTGAGTCAAAAGAACACACAGACGCATGCTCGCCAATTTCCTCCTACTGTATTTATATTTTTTATGTCTCTCACATGTAAGCATGTATATTCATGAAAATTTGCATAGTTATAGTACACTAGTATGCCCGCTTGTACACAATTATTTGTAATTTTTCAGACCATAAAATCCTTTTTTTATGTTCTTCGACTGAAAGTACATGTTTTTACCGATTACTTGCGGCATAGCAAATTCAGGATGGTAGCAATACAAGTTACTAAAATTTTAACACGTGGAACAAATAAGCATGTGACACATGACACCAAAAAAAAAGATTATTCAAATTACATGTATAAGAAACTAAATTTGCAAAATAATTTCGTAAGTGCGAAAACTAACCCATGCTATGCATTTGAAACAAAAGTACATCTAGTCACGAGTTCAAAAGCATCCATGTTTAAAACAAACATCAACTTGCTACAACCATAACTTACCAGCATAGTCCTGATGTCTGAAGGAGTCAAACACGCCTTGAAGCTATCAAGAACATGAGTAGTGTCAACGTAGTCCTCATATACATGCGCATACACTCATCCCTTTGAACATACACACGCACACCCTACCCCTATGAGCACCTCAGAAAGACTGAGCCGGCATATCACCTTGAAATTTATGAAGTCATCATAGGCACCTCGTCGTCGATGGGAACGTCTCCTCCCACTGAATGCTCATCACCGGAAATCCTGAAATAGATGTGAGCACTTGGACTTGAACCCTAGTGGGCTGGTGATACCACAATCCCTCTAACCAGCCAACCACATGTTAGTTCACTTCTACCGGAAAACTTAACACACACAAACATATCTAGCCAACAAGCCAACTCCTAAAGCATAGACAAACAGATCTAGCCACTTGTATCCAAAAACATAAACAAAAATAGAGATTTAAATCTCTCATACTAAACTGGGTAACAACCCATAGAAATCACCGCCTAAGACACTAACTACACATAGAAATCACCGCCTAAGACACTAACTACACCAGTAAAAAATTATAGCAAAAAACATAGAGTAGTCTAATCAAAACTCGATGCCTCTGTTTGCAAGCCTTCACGCCGTCTGACAACAAGTGGGAGAATACCAGCAGATGAACCCTAAATTCCCCACCGTTGAACTACCTCGACGAGCTTGGCAGCGTGTACCTCCCCCCTCCCCTCTCTCACACATAGTCCTGGTCTGGATCAGGATGAGCAGGCAGAAATTAAAATGAAAAAATAATTAGAAAAACATAGGTGGGACCGATCATGCGACAATAAGAGGTGCCCCACGTGTGACAAAAAGTCAAGCACACACCTCAACACAAATCGACGGACAAGCAAGCCAACTAAAACTATAAAACGGACTTTTGGAGCATGGGTGCATTGGAGCACTTTTTTAAAGCCCTAAAAACTGGTGCTTATAAGTTTTGAAAAGAAATAATTTTTTACATGAATATGCATGCATGTGGTCTAAGTACATGTCAAATTTTCTTCAATAATATGTTGTATTGTACGCTGCACAAAAAAGACAAAATTCCAGCCACAAAATCAACAATAAACAACCCATTTAAATAAAATGTCTTTTTGTGTCTCTCACATGCAAGCACGTGTATTCATGAAAATTTGCACAATTATAGTGCACTAATATACCCGCATGTACACAATTGTTTTGGAATATTTCAAGCAGTAAAAATCCTATTTTTTTAGCTAAAAAAGGGGCTCAATGTGCCTGTGCTCCAAAGACATTATTCGACTGAAATATTTTTCATAAATGGTATTAACATTTTTTTAAATCATGAGGACAATTGTTAAGTGTTAAAACACTTTCTTAGAAAATGTCACAACGACTTTTTTTCAATCGTACAACATTTAAAAAAAAACATGAACATCATTTATATTGCATGAACATTTGCCAAAAGTGTCACAAACATATTTTTGTAACACATGAATATTTTTTACATGTGTGATGAAGATTTATTTAATGATATGAATAATTTCACAAACTACACGAACAATGTTTTACATTTTATGTATTTTTTAAATTGTCACAGACAATGTGTTTAAACCTGTGACAATTTTTTAAATGTAATGAACATTGTTTGGAATGGTAAGAACATTTTTCAAAATTTGCATGAAGAAAGATTTTACAGTCATGAGCATTTAAATTTTTTCATTTTTGCGCGATAAGCTTTTCATAATTTGTCCCAGTGCGCCCTCTGATTCCATGTCTGTTCCACAACACTTAGGTGTTGGTAGGATCTATTGATCATAATCACCGAGCCGAGCATTCCCAATCGTAATGGTAGGGGAACAACAGAGTTGAACGGGAGTTTAACTATCCATGTGTGACTCACCTACCAAGTGTCCAAGCTGAAGACTGACATTGTGCTACCTGGAGATGCCATTGCCCCTGACTTATTGCATGTGCCTAACGGTGTTCAAATTGGTAACACTTGGTTATTTCAGACAGCATCGCGTCTAATATCAACACGAAAGCAAGTTGCAAATCTCATAAAGTGTTTAATCTCACAATTTAAATGGTATGAGCCACACAATCCAACTTGTTTTTTAATTGCTGGTGCGAATAGTTTCTCCCAGAGTGCTCATTGAACTTAGTAAGAAAATTAGTTTGTCCTACATTGAACAAAGTGGTGTTTCTTGTGGAGCGGTTATTTGCTCGCACCTCCTCTAATTCACATCCATATAAATGTTATGAGCCGCAGTATCCGAAATTTCTCTCAGAGGCTTCACTATCTCCATCTACAACATCCATATGCGCAATTTTTAATCTATACGATCATCTTTACTAAGCAGGCAAGCAGCCATCAACCCATGCCACCGCAAAAATCATAATAAGCAAGCAATCATACAAAATTTTAACTACATGCCATCAACATCAATCACTACATGTTAGTACCATCGAAATCAGCGTACAATTTAACAAATAATTAAGCATATAATTTTTTTGACATTGCTAAACGGAGAAGAAAGGCGAAGCAAAGATATGACAGGGAGAGACGATGAGACAGAGAGGGACATAGAGGAGGACACATAGAGGCATGGGACGAGAGGACCTCACCAGCAACGGCGAGGCTGGCTCGGGTGAAGAGCCACCTCCTACAGGGCAGATGGCGCGGGGCGGTGGTCCTGAAGGTGACAGGGATGGTAGCGGATATGACGGTGTGGCGGCGTAGGGGACCTGTGTTGGGGAACATAGTAATTTGAAAAAAATTTCCTACGCACACGCAAGATCATGGTGATGGCATAGCAACGAGAGGGGAGAGTGTTGTCTACGTACCCTCGTAGACCGTTAAGCTGAAGCGTTATGACAACGCGGTTGATGTAGTCGTACGTCTTCACGATCCGACCGATCCAAGCACCGAATGTACGACACCGCCGTGTTCAGCACACGTCCAGCTCGATGACGTTCCCCTGGCTCCAATCCAGCAAAGCGTCGGGGATGAGTTCCGTCAGCACGACGGCATGGTGACGATGATGATGTTCTACCGGCGCAGGGCTTCGCCTAAACTCCGCGACGATATAACCGAGGTGGAATATGGTGGATGGGGGCACCGCACACGGCTAAGGAACGATTCGTAGATCAACTTGTGTGTCTCTAGGGTGCCCCCCCCCGCCCCCGTATATAAAGGAGCAAGGGGGGAGGCCGGGCGGCCCTTGTGGGCGCGCCAAGGAAGAGGAGTCCTCCTCCTAGTAGGAGTAGGACTCCCCCTTTCCTACTCCTACTAGGAGGGGGAAAGGAAGGGGGAGAGGGGGAAGGAAAGAGGGGGGCGCCCCCCCTCCTAGTCCAATTCGGACCAGAGGGAGAGGGGGCGCGCGGCCCACCCTGGCCGCCCCTCTCTCTTTCCACTAAGGCCCATGTGGCCCATTAACTCTCCCGGGGGGTTTCGGTAACCCTCCGGCACTCCGGTTTTCTCCGAAATCACCCGGAACACTTCCGGTGTCCGAATATAGTCGTCCAATATATCAATATTTATGTCTCAACCATTTCAAGACTCCTCGTCATGTCCGTGATCACATCCGGGACTCCGAACAAACTTCGGTACATCAAAACTTATAAACTCATAATAAAACTGTCATCGTAACGTTAAGCGTGCGGACCCTACGGGTTCGAGAACTATGTAGACATGACCTAGTACTATTCTCAGTCAATAACCAATAGTGGAACCTGGATGTTCATATTGGTTCCTACATATTCTACGAAGATCTTTATCGGTCAAACCACATAACAACATACGTTGTTCCCTTTGTCATCGGTATGTTACTTGCCCGAGATTCGATCGTCGGTATCCAATACCTAGTTCAATATCGTTACCGGCAAGTCTCTTTACTCGTCCCGTAATACATCATTTCGTAACTAACTCATTAGTTACAATGCTTGCAAGGCTTAAGTGATGAGTATTACCGAGAGGGCCCAGAGATACCTCTCCGACAATCGGAGTGAAAAAACCTAATCTCAAATTATGCCAACTCAACATGTACCTTTGGAGACACCTGTAGAGCACCTTTATAATTACCCAGTTACGTTGTGACGTTTGGTAGCACACAAAGTGTTCCTCCGGTAAACGGGAGTTGCACAATCTCATAGTTGTAGGAACTTTGTATAAGTTATGAAGAAAGCAACAACAACATACTAAACGATCAAGTGCTAAGCTAACGGAATGGGTCAAGTCAATCACATCATTCTCCTAATGATGTGATCCCATTAATCAAATGACAACACATGTCTATGGTTAGGAAACATAACCATCTTTGATCAATGAGCTAGTCAAGTAGAGGCATACTAGTGACACTATGTTTGTCTATGTATTCACACATGTATCATGTTTCCAGTTAATACAATTCTAGCATGAATAATCAACATTTATCATGATATGAGGAAATAAATAATAACTTTGTTATTGCCTCTAGGGCATATTTCCTTCAATCTCCCACTTGCACTAGAGTCAATAATCTTAGATTACATAGTAATGATTCTAACACCCATGGAGTCTTGGTGCTGATCATGTTTTGCTCATGAGAGAGGCTTAGTCAACGGGTCTGCAACATTCAGATCCGTATGTATCTTGCAAATCTCTATGTCTCCCACTTGGACTTGGTCCCAAATGGAATTGAAGCGTGTCTTGATGTGCTTGGTCCTCTTGTGAAATCTGGATTCCTTTGCCAAGGCAATTGCGTCAGTATTGTCACAGAAGATCTTCATTGGTCCCGATGCACTAGGTATAACACCTAGATCGGAAATGAACTCCTTCATCCAGACTCCTTCATTTGCTGCTTCCGAAGCAGCTATGTACTCCGCTTCACATGTAAATCCCGCCACGACGCTTTGTTTAGAACTGCACCAACTTATAGCTCCACCATTTAATAAAAATACGTATCCGGTTTGCGATTTAGAATCGTCCGGATCAGTGTCAAAGCTTGCATCGACGTAACCATTTACGACTAGCTCTTTGTCACCTCCATATACGAGAAACATATCCTTAGTCCTTTTCAGGTATTTCAGGATGTTCTTGACCGCTGTCCAGTGACCCACTCCTGGATTACTTTGGTACCTCCCTGCCAAGCTAATAGCAAGGCACACATCAGGTCTGGTACACAGCATTGCATACATGATAGAGCCTATGGCTGAAGCATAGGGAACTCCTTTCATTTTCTCTCTATCTTCTGCAGTGATCGGGCATTGAGTCTGACTCAACTTTATACCTTGTAATACAGGCAAGAACCCTTTCTTCGCCTGATCCATATTGAACCTTTTCAACACTTTATCAAGGTATGTGCATTGTGAAAGTCCAATCAAGCGTCTTGATCTATCTCTATAGATCTTAATGCCCAATATGTAAGCAGCTTCACCGAGGTCTTTCATTGAAAAACTTTTATCAAGTATCCTTTTATGCTATTCAGAAATTCTATATCATTTCCAATCAACAATATGTCATCCACATATAATATTAGAAATGCTACAGAGCTCCCACTTACTTTCTTGTAAATACAGGCTTCTCCAAAAGTCTGTATAAAACCATATGCTTTGATCACACTATCAAAGCGTTTATTCCAACTCCGAGAGGCTTGCACCAGACCATAGATTGATCGCTGGAGCTTGCACACTTTGTTAGCTCCCTTAGGATCGACAAAACCTTCCGGTTGCATCATATACATCTTCTTCCAGAAATCCATTCAGAAATGCAGTTTTGACATCCGTCTGCCAAATTTCATAATCATAAAATGCAGCAATTGCTAACATGATTCGGACAGACTTAAGCATCGCTATGGGTGAGAAAGTCTCATCGTAGTCAGCCCCTTGAACTTGTCGAAAACCTTTCGCAACAAGTCGAGCTTTATAGACAGTTACATTACCGTCAGCGTCAGTCTTCTTCTTAAAAATCCATTTATTCTCAATGGCTTGCCGATCATCGGGCAAGTCAACCAAAGTCCATACTTTGTTCTCATACGTGGATCCCATCTCAGATTTCATGGCTTCTAGCCATTTTGCAGAATTTGGGCTCATCATCGGTTCCTCATAGTTCGTAGGTTCATCATGGTCAAGTAACATGACTTCCAGAATAGGATTACCATACCACTCTGGTGCAGATTTTATTCTGGTAGACCTACGAGGTTCAGTAGAAACTTGATATGAAGTTTCATGATCAATATCATTATCTTCCTCACTAATTGGTGTACAGGAACTGATTTCTGTGATGAACTACTTTCCAATAATGGAGCAGACATAGTTATCTCATCAAGTTCTACTTTCCTCCCACTCACATCTTTCGAGAGAAACTCTTTTCTAGAAAGGATCCATTCTTAGAAACGAATGTCTTGCCTTCGGATCTGTGATAGAAGGTGTACCCAACAGTCTCTTTTGGGTATCCTATGAAGACACATTTCTTCGATTTGGGTTCGAGCTTATCTCATTGAAGTTTCTTCACATAAGCATCGCAGCCCCAAACTTTAAGAAACGACAACTTTGGTTTCTTGCCAAACCACAGTTCATAAGGCGTCGTCTCAATGGATTTTGATGGTGCCCTATTCAATGTGAATGCAGCCGTCTCTAAAGCATAACCCCAAAATGATAGCGGTAAATCAGTAAGAGACATCATAGATCGCACCATATCTAGTAAAGTACGATTACGACGTTTGGACACACCATTTCGTTGTGGTGTTCCGGGTGGCGTGAGGTGCGAAACTATTCTGCATTGTTTCAAATGTAAACCAAACTCGTAACTCAAATATTCTCCTCCACGATCAGATCGTAGAAACTTAATTTTCTTGTTATGATGATTTTCCACTTCACTCTGAAATTCTTTGAACTTTTCAAATGTTTCAGACTTGTGTTTCATTAAGTAGATATACCCATATCTGCTCAAATCATCTGCGAAGGTGAGAAAATAACGATATCCGCCACAAGCTTCAATATTTATCGGTCCACATAGATCTGTATGTATGATTTCCAACAAATCTATTGCTCTCTCCATAGTACCGGAGAACGGTGTTTTAGTCATCTTGCCCATGAGGCACGGTTCGCAAGTACCATGTGATTCATAATCAAGTAATTCCAAAAGTCCATCAGTATGGAGTTTCTTCATGCGCTTTACACCGATAGGACCTAAACGGCAGTGCCACAAATAAGTTGCACTATCATTATCAACTCTGCATCTTTTGGCTTCGACATTATGAATATGTGTATCACTACTATCGAGATTCAATAAAAATAGATCACTCTTCAAGGGTGCATGACCATAAAAGATATTACTCATATAAATAGAACAACAATTATTCTCTGATTTAAATGAATAACCGTCTCGCATCAAACAAGATCCAGATATAATGTTCATGCTCAACGCTGGCACCAAATAACAATTATTCAGGTCTAAAACTAATCCCGAAGGTAGATGTAGAGGTAGCGTGCCGACCGCGATCACATCGACTTTGGAACCGTTTCCCACGCGCATCGTCACCTCGTCCTTGGCCAGTACTCGCTTATTTCGTAGTCCCTGTTTCGAGTTGCAAATATTAGCAACAGAACCAGTATCAAATATCCAGGTGCTACTACGAGCTCTAGTTAGGTACACATCAATAACATGTATATCACATATACCTTTGTTCACTTTGCCACCCTTCTTATCCGCCAAATACTTGGGGCAGTTCCGCTTCCAGTGACCAGTTTGCTTGCAGTAGAAGCACTCAGTTTCAGGCTTAGGTCCAGACTTGGGTTTCTTCTCTTGAGCAATAACTTGCTTGCTGTTCTTCTAGAAGTTCCACTTCTTCTTCCCTTTGCCCTTTTTCTTGAAACTAGTGGTCTTGTTGACCATCAACACTTGATGCTCATTCTTGATTTCTACCTCCGCAGCCTTTAGCATTGCGAAGAGCTCGGGAATTGTCTTGTTCATCCCTTGCATATTATAGTTCATCATGAAGCTCTTGTAGCTTGGTGGCAGTGATTGGAGAATTCTGTCAATGACGCTATCATCCGGAAGATTAACTCCCAGTTGAATCAAGTGATTATTATACCCAGACATTTTGAGTATATGCTCACTGACAGAACTATTCTCCTCCATCTTGCAGCTGTAGAACTTATTGGAGACTTCATATCTCTCAATTCGGGCATTTGCTTGAAATATTAACTTCAACTCCTGGAACATCTCATATGCTCCATGACGTTCAAAACGTCGTTGAAGACCCGGTTCTAAGCTGTAAAGCATGGCACACTGAACTATCGAGTAGTCATCAGCTTTGCTCTGCCAGACCTTCACAACATCTAGCGTTGCTCCTGCAGCAGGCCTGGCACCCAGCGGTGCTTCCAGGACGTAATTCTTCTGTGCAGCAATGAGGATAATCCTCAAGTTACGGACCCAGTCCGTGTAATTGCTACCATCATCTTTCAACTTTGCTTTCTCAAGGAACACATTAAAATTCAACGGAACAACAGCACGAGCCATCTATCTACAACAAACATAGACAAGCAAAATACTATCAGGTACTAAGTTCATGATAAATTTAAGTTCAATTAATCATATTACTTAATAACTCCCACTTAGATAGATATCTCTCTAGTCATCTAAGTGATTACGTGATCCAAATCAACTAAACCATAACCGATCATCACGTGAGATGGAGTAGTTTTCAATGGTGAACATCACTATGTTGATCATATCTACTATATGATTCACGCTCGACCTTTCGGTCTCTGTGTTCCGAGGCCATATCTGCATATGCTAGGCTCGTCAAGTATAACCTGAATATTCTGCGTGTGCAAAACTGGCTTGCACCTGTTGTAGATGGTCGTAGAGCTTATCACACCCGATCATCACGTGGTGTCTGGGCACGACGAACTTTGGCAACGGTGCATATTCAGGGAGAACACTTCTTGATAATTTTTAGTGAGAGATCATCTTAAAATGCTACCGTCAATCAAAGCAAGATAAGATGCATAAAGGATAAACATCAAATGCAATCAATATAAGTGATATGATATGGCCAGCATCATCTTGTGCTTGTGATCTCCATCTCTGAAGCACCGTCGTGATCACCATCGTCATCGGCGCGACACCTTGATCTCCATCGTAGCATCGTTGTCGTTTATGCTATCTATTGCTTCTATGACTATCGCTACCGCTTAGTGATAAAGTAAAGCAATTACAGGGCGTTTGCATTTCATACAATAAAGCGACAACCATATGGCTCCTGCCAGTTGCCGATAACTTTGGTTACAAAACATGATCATCTCATACAATAAATATAGCATCACATCTTGACCATATCACATCACAACATGCCCTGCAAAAACAAGTTAGACGTCCTCTACTTTGTTGTTGCAAGTTTTACGTGGCTGCTACGGGCTTAGCAAGAACTGTTCTTACCTACGCATCAAAACCACAACGATAGTTCATCAAGTTAGTGTTGTTGGAGAAACTGACACCCACCAGCCACTTGTGTGCAAAGAACGTCGGTAGAACCAGTCTCGCGTAAGCGTACACGTAATGTCGGTCCAGGCCGCTTCATCCAACAATACCGCCGAACCAAAGTATGACATGCTGGTAAGCAGTATGACTTGTATCGCCCACAACTCACTTGTGTTCTACTCGTGCATATAACATCAACGCCTAAAACCTGGCTCTGATACCACTGTTGTGGAACGTAGTAATTTTAAAAAAAATTCCTACGCACATGCAAGATCATGGTGGCATAGCAACGAGAGGGAAGAGTGTTGTCTACGTACCCTCGTAGACCGTTAAGCGGAAGCGTTATGACAACGCGGTTGATGTAGTCGTACGTCTCCATGATCCGACCGATCTAAGCACCGAACGTACGGCACCTTCGTGTTCAACACACGTACAACTCGATGACGTTCCCCGGGCTCCAATCTAGCAAAGCATCGGGGATGAGTTCCGTCAGCACGACGGCGTGGTGATGATGATGATGTTCTACCGGCGCAGGGCTTCGCCTAAACTCCGCGACGATATAACCGAGGTGGAATATGGTGGAGGGGGGCACCGCACACGGCTAAGGAACGATCCGTAGATCAACTTGTGTGTCTCTAGGGTGCCCCCCGCCCCCGTATATAAAGGAGCATGGGGGGAGGCCGGCCGGCCCTTGTGGGCGCGCCAAGGAGGAGGAGTCCTCCTCCTAGTAGGAGTAGGACTCCCCCTTTCCTACTCCTACTAGGATGGGGAAAGGGAGGGGGAGAGGGGGAAGGAAAGAGGGGGGCGTCCCCCCCTCCTAGTCCAATTCAGACCATAGGGAGAGGGGGCGCGCGGCCCGCCCTGGCCGCCCCTCTCTCTTTCCACTAAGGCCCATGTGGCCCATTAACTCTCCCGGGGGGGTTCCGGTAACCCTCCCGCACTCCGGTTTTCTCCGAAATCACCCGGAACACTTCCAGTGTCCGAATATAGTCGTCCAATATATCAATCTTTATGTCCCGACCATTTCGAGACTCCTCGTCATGTCGGTGATCACATCCGGGACTCCGAACAAACTTCGGTACATCAAAACTTATAAACTCATAATAAAACTGTCGTCGTAACGTTAAGCGTGCGGACCCTACGGGTTCGAGAACTATGTAGACATGACCTAGTACTATTCTCGGTCAATAACCAATAGTGGAACCTGGATGTTCATATTGGTTCCTACATATTCGACGAAGATCTTTATCAGTCAAACCGCATAACAACATACGTTGTTCCCTTCGTCATCGGTATGTTACTTGCCCGAGATTTGATCGTCGGTATCAATACCTAGTTCAATCTCGTTACTGGCAAGTCTCTTTACTCGTTCCGTAATACATCATTTCATAACTAACTCTTTAGTTACAATGCTTGTAAGGCTTAAGTGATGAGTATTACCGAGAGGGCCCAGAGATACCTCTCCGACAATCGGAGTGACAAAACCTAATCTCAAATTATGCCAACTCAACATGTACCTTTGGAGACACCTGTAGAGCACCTTTATAATCACCCAGTTACGTTGTGACGTTTGGTAGCACACAAAGTGTTACTCCGGTAAACGGGAGTTGCACAATCTTATAGTTGTAGGAACATTGTATAAGTTATGAAGAAAGCAACAGCAACATACTAAACGATCAAGTGCTAAGCTAGCGGAATGGTCAAGTCAATCACATCATTCTCCTAATGATGTGATCCCAGTAATCAAATGACAACACATGTCTATGGTTAGGAAACATAACCATCTTTGATCAATGAGCTAGTCAAGTAGAGGCATACTAGTGACACTATGTTTGTCTATGTATTCACACATGTATCATGTTTCCGGTTAATACAATTCTAGCATGAATAATAAACATTTATCATGATATGAGGAAATAAATAATAACTTTATTGTTGCCTCTAGGGCATATTTCCTTCAACCTGCCGTTGGGATGCCTTTGGGTCGGAGCAGCCGGCCGGCGGCGCGAACGCTAACTCAGGTCGAGTGCTTGTGGGTGAGGACGAACGAGTGTGGGGAATGAACGCGAGCCTTCTCGCTAGATTCATTCGTTTTCGGCCTCGCTCGCTTGTCCTGAGTAGCATTTCGGTCGTAAATAGGATGTACAACAGAGGTAGTCATTAAAAACGAATCATGATAAATTCGTGAATGATACTAAAATGCACTGTGATTCGTGAATGATGCTAACCAACTCAAGATACTGTGATTGTTCGGTTTTGATTCAGCGATGATAGTAAAATGCACCGTGATTCTCTAGAGTCGAGTCAAAAGAACTCGACCCTAGTATCTTGAGTCAAAAGAACACACAGACGCATGCTCGCAATTTCCTCCTACTATATTTATATTTTTTATGTCTCTCGCATGCAAGCATGTATATTCATGAAAAGCGCGGTAAGCGGTGCATGCATCGAAAGGAAAGCGCGGGAGGGGCGGGGTGGGGTTTTTGGGTGGGCCAGGACGGTCAGAAGCGGGCGCGGTAGCGGTCCGTAATCCCGCAAATCCTCCCCATGTTTGTCTTTGGTTTGCGGAAGAAAGTACGTTCAGATCGTGCCGTGGACCGATACAGGACCAAGTTGGATGGCTTTCGCGGTCCAAACATATGCAAGTGGTTTAAGGATCGCCGTTGGAGATGCCCTATGCGCAGGATATCTACTATGTGTACATCCTTGTTTTGAGCTTGGTATGCTACCTTTGACATGAATACAGTGACTCTGGCTGGTAAACGTATTTTGAAGAAAACTCAGTCATGATAGTATACCAAAAATTTGATAGATGTGATTGTTGTGGTAACTTAACCTTTCAAGCTTTTCATTTTGACTATTCTTCTAGAGAATGACAAGCACTTGGTATAGCTACATGAATATAGCAATATATATGTGTAACCGTGTAAGGCTTGCATCTGCCAATGAAGTGCACTCATTATATTGGATAGTATAGGGTCTGTCTCAACTGAATACATGCACAGATTTTCAGCAACTTTTGATCTGACCGTACGATAAAAAACATGTGATTGTTTCTTTCTTTCAGTCAACTATGGTGTAGCCAGTTCATAGAAAAGTCAATGAAACTTCTATTGGTTTCAGTAGATTTTTTCCATGTGCCTGTTGTATTAAATTTGTAGCCGCTGCATGAAAAAAAGCGTGTGAGATGCACACAATCTTTTCCACCGAATAAGCACATTCAAAATCACATATCCCCACTAGTTGTGATGCACACAAACTAGAAAGTTGATCCTTCAAATCAACAAAGCATCATGATTTGTAACAAGAGAAAGTAATTAATGAACTAAAATCAACTATAAAATAGAAGAGATGTTCACAAGATCATGATCATGAAAATAGCATGACAATATAACATGAACAAAGACAAAAACAACATAGAAGTTGAGTACATGACACCACCATCCAAAAGTGAAACTAGAAGTTCGGTACATGACACCCAATGGAGTTAAAGAAGGCTTTGAAACTAGTATAAGTACAATGTCTTGATAGCCAAATAATACGACCCAAATATGATAAATCCTTTGAGAGCTCAATCAAATAAAACCTAGAGGGTAAATTAGAATGCCAGTTTATCATTCACTCGGGAAACATCGATCTTGACAGTCTTTGCTTGTAGAAATCCGGACTGCCAGACAAAATCCTTCCATCCACCTGTTACTGCCAGAACTCCGTCAGGACGATGCCCAGAATTCCAAATATTATATCATGCCGGTGCTACGACGGGTGGACTGGTCATTATCAAGTGAACTTCACCACTCTTAGTAACTTTGAACTTGTTAGCCCTGGTCTTGGGAATTATCTGAAACAATACAAATTATGAGCACACATTACTCAACAATAATTAACATTCACAATTGAACAATAATACAAGTTACTAAAATTTCAACACGAGGAACAAATAAGCATGTGACACATGGCACCAAATATAAGATTATTCAAATTACATGTATAAGAAACTAAATTTTCAAAATAATTTTGTAAGTGCAAAAACTAACCCATGCTATGCATTTGAAATAAAATTATATCTAGTCACGAGTTCAAAAGCATCCATATTTAATACCAACATCAACTTTCTACAACCGTAACTTACCAGCATAGTCGTGATGTCTGAAGCAGTCAAACACAACTTGAAGCTATCAAGAACATGAGTAGTGTCAACTTTAGTTGTAGCAG
Organism: Triticum aestivum; assembly: GCF_018294505.1. Classification (NCBI taxonomy): domain Eukaryota; kingdom Viridiplantae; phylum Streptophyta; class Magnoliopsida; order Poales; family Poaceae; genus Triticum; species Triticum aestivum. Next base: position 619,382,113 of record NC_057804.1, read on the forward strand.
CATGTTCCTCCTCTTGAGAGGGTACAACATTATCATGTGCAAGTTGTATAGCATTTTGGACAACTGCAACCTGACCAGGATATTGATTAAAAGGAGCACGAGAAAATGAAGGACACACACTCTCAACCATGGTGTATCCTTAAAATTAAAATTTAGGCAGATGTAAGTGGCATTTTTTTTGCAAATGAATACATTGTGTTTTCTTTGTAAATATTACCTCTAGATGTGTTGTATCGATCCCTTTTAACTTAAAATCCAAGGACTATGTGAAGTTCATTCTCTTGAAAGCAGAAAAGGAGTTCATTCATCACCAACACAAAAACAGTGGTCAGTAATAAACTTGGTCCAATCTCCATTAGAAAATGTACTTATATATATTACTTTACGCAGACCAACATTGTAGATGTTTCCTTCTATAGTCTTGATTTGATCTGCCGAGAGCATGTACTCTATCACGCACATGATATGGAATTACCTAAAACAATTAAATCTTGTAAGGTGATAAAGTGAACAAAACTTCATAGAAACCATGTTGTAATTTTTTTTATCAAGTTGACATAACTCATAAATATATTATGGTTACTCCCGTTTCCATTCTTCTTAATCTTTATTGAGAAGAAAGAATTCACCCTAGTTTTTGGCTTACGGGCATCACCATGCTTGAAGGACAAGTTACAAGCGTCCAGTTAAGCCTCTTTACATGACCAACATAGACTTCATAGTCCTAGCTGTAACAACAAACAAACATCTCCAACTAATAACAACTTTATACAAAAGGAATGTTACTATATTAATTTGTGGCACTACTAGTTACACGAGAGTACACAATTAGCAAATTACCTCCATTTCTATCTTCACGGGCTTGCATTTACTTGCATCACTAGCCTTGAAACCAGGTGATATATCGACGACGTTACCTTAAGTATCCATTGATGGGCTTCCTATGAAAATTTAGTAGCTAAAAACTCATGAACAACTAAAAGATGGAAATGATCAAAAAACGCAATGATCAACCAAATCTTACGACGCGCGCGCATGCACGCACACACACAACACAATAATTTAATATACATCAAATAAATCTCAAACATACACAATTTAACCATTACAATACAAAAACAAATAGTTTAGATTCAACTACACACATGCTAACATGATAAACTGCATACTACTATTGAATTGTATCTCTAAATGATGATATCAAGCAGTGTTTACTCATAACCATAGTTCTCATGCTCGATGTCCACATCGATTTAGTCCTTGTCTTGCCATAGTCGTAGTTTCTTGTAACATGAACTATCATATATTTTATACTTGTCCTAGTATTATGGACCTTCATGTACTAGAGTTTATCCTTGCCCCAATAAAACTACATGCAATCAACTTCTAGAGACCAATTGGGTTTTTAATCTTGGTATGGTGGGGACTATCGAAGTGTTAAATATTTGCTGATCTCGACAATAATATAGACATCCTCTACGCGCATGCATATAAATGGTATGAGCCACTATCCCAAATAGCATTCGGAGGCTTCACTTTCTCTATCTACAACATCCATATGTGGAAGTTTTAATCTTTACATCTTTTACTAAGAATCCATCAATCCATACCACTACAAAATTCATACTAACAATCAATCATACAACATTTTCACTACATGTCATCAACATCAATCACTACATGTTTGCACCATCCAAATCGTTATAGAATTTAAAAAACAAGTAAGCATCCAATTTTTTAACAGTGCTAAACAAGTAAGAAAATATAGACCGAGATATGGCATATGAGAGGGGATGAGACAGAAAGAGGCATATGGGAGGAGACACAAAGGCAGGGGACGAGAGGAGCTCACTAGCAGCGGCGAAGCTGGCTCTGGCGAAGATGCCGCCTCCTACAAGGAAGGTGGTATGGGGCGGCAGGATCAGAGGTGACGGGGATCGCGGTGGAGGATAAGGGGCCACCGGGCATCCATGTGACAGGACAAGACGGGGCGACGACGTAGGGGACCGGCTGTCGATGGATTCGCCGGCGCCGGGTCGGGCAGGTGCTGGCGGCGTGACCCTAACTCGGGTCGAGTTCTTGTGGGCGGGGACGAATGAAAGTGGGGAACGGACACGAGCCTTCTCGCTGGACCTGTTTATTTTTGGCCTCGCCCGCTCTGGCCTGAGTGGCATTTCGGTCATAAATACGATGTCCAATAGGGGTTGTCATTCAAATTGAATCATTTTCTTTTGAGGTGCTGGCAAGAATCACTAGATATATGCTAAACATTTTTTATTTGAATACATGTTGAACATTTATCAAATGCATACTAAACATTTTCTATACATGTGCTAAACAATTTCAGATAACTTGAACATTTTCCAAATACACGTTAAACATTTTTTTCTGAATACATGTTGAAAATTTATTCCTAATGCACATTAAAAAAATTTAAAACACATGGTGAAATTTTTTATTATCACATATTAAACATTTTTCATAAATGGCATTAACATTTTTTAAATCACGAGGAAAATTGTTAAGTGTTAGAACACTTCTATAAAATCTCACAAACATTTTTTGGAATGGATCAACATTTTATTAATTACATTAATATCTTTAAACATTTTATAAATATTTTCTAAAAATGTCACAAACATACTTTTATAACACATGCATAGTTTTTAAATGTGATGAATGCATTTTTTGAATGATATGAATAATTTTACTAACTACATTAACAATGTTTTCCATTTTTATGTATTTTTTAAATTGTCATAAAAATATTTTTGAACCTGTGAACATTGTTTTGAATGGTAAGAACATTTTCTAGAAGTTGTGTGAACAAGGTTTTCACATTGCGTAATTTGCACTATGAACCTTTTAGTAATTTGCATCAATGTGCCCTCTGATTCCATGTCCGTTCCACAACACTTAAAATTGTTGGTAGGATCTGTTGATCATAATCACCGAGTCGAGCATTATCGATGGTAATGGTAGGGGAACAATAGTGTTGAACGAGCCCGGCACGGGCAATTTGACTACCCATGTGTGACTCACCTACGAAGTGTCCACTATGAAGAGTGACATTGCGCTACCTGGCGATGTCAGTGCCCCTGTCTTATCGCATGTGCCTAACGGTCTTCAATTGATAACACTTGGTTATTTCAGACAATTTCGTCTAATATGAACATGAAGGCGAGTTGCAAATTTGAAAAGTGTTTAGTATCACAATTTAAATGGTATGAGTCACACTATCCCACTTGTTTTTAATTGCTGGCACTTATAGGTTCTCCCGGGCTGCTCATTGAACTTAGTAACAAAATTAGCTTGTCCTGCATGGAACAAAGTGGTGTTTCGTGTGGAGCGGTTATTTGCTCGCACCTCCTCCACGCGCACATGCATATAAATGGTATGAGCCGCACCATCCCAATTTCTTTTGGAGGCTTCACTTTCTTCATCTACGACATCCATACGTCAAAGTTTTAATCTATACAATTTTTTTACTAAGCAGCCATCAATCCATACCACTACACAATTTATATTAAGCAATGAATCATACAAAAATTTCATGACATACCATCAGCATCAATCACTACATGTTTGCACCATCCAAATCGGCATAAAGTTTAGCAAATAGGTAAGCATGCAATTTTTTACGGTGCTAAAAAGATAAGAAAAGAGAAACAAAGATATGAGAGGGAGAGAGGATTAGACAGAGGGGGGCATAGAGGTGAAGACATAGAGGCTAGGGACGAGAGGAGATCACCTGCAACGCCGAGGCTAGGTCGAGACAAGACGCTGCCTCCTACATGGCCTATGGGACGGGGCGGTGTGCGCGGAGGTGATGGGGATGGCAGTGGAGGAGAGGGTACAACTGGTCGTCGAGGTGATGGGGAAGGCGGTGGACGGGGCGAGATGGTGGCGTAGGGGACCTGCTATCGGCAGATCTGATGGCACCTGGTCGTTGCAGCCGGCTGGCGGCGCGAACCCTAACTCGGATCGAGTGCTTGTGGGTGAGATGAAATTTTCTTGAATGGTTTGACATTATTTTGAAATTTACGTGAACATCTTTTATATTGTATAAACATTTCTTGAAATGTCACAATCATATTTTTGGAACACATGAATACTTTTTAAATGTGATGATACATTATTCGAATGATATGAATAATTTTACAAATTATGTGAAAAATGTTTTTGAATCTGTGGACATTTTTAAAATGGCATGCACATTGTTTTGAATGGTAAGAACATTTTTCAAAAGTTGGATGAACAATGTTTTTACACTACATGTGCAATTTTCTAGAATACTTTTATGCGCGTTGAAGCTTTTCATAATTTGCCCCAAGGTCCTCTCTGATTCAATGTATGTTCACAACACTTAAGGTGTTGGTAGGATCTGCTGATCATAATCACCAAGCCGAGCAGTATCGATGGTAATGGTAGGGGAATAATAGCCTTGAATGAGCCCAATAGGGGGTGTTTGTCTATCCATGTGTGACTCACCTACGAAGTGTCCAAGATGAAGAGTGACATTGCGCTACATGGTGATGTCATTGCTCCTGTCTTATTGCATGTGCCTAATGGTGTTCTAAGTGGTAACACTTGGTTATTTCAGATAGTTTCACATCTAATATGAACACGAAAGCGAGTTGCCAATCACATAAAGTGTTTAATATAAGAATTTAAATGGTATGAGCTGCACGATCCCAGTTTTTTTAATTGCTGGTGCAAATAGTTTCTCCCGGAATGCTCATTGGACTTAATAAGAAATTAGCTTGTCATACATAAGACAAAGTGGTGTTTCCGGTGGAGCGGGTATTTGCTCACACCTCCTCTACGCGCACATCCATATAAATGGTATGAACCGCACTATCCCGAGTATCTTTCAGAGGCTTCACATTATCCATCTACAACATCCATATATGAAAGCTTTGATCTATCCAATATTTTTTACTAAGCAGCCATCAGTCAATACCACTACAAAATTTATACTAAGCAATCAATCATACGTAATTTTCACTGCATGCCGCCGACATCAATCAGTACATGTTTGGACAATCCAAATCAACATACAATTCAGCAAACAAGTAAGCATATAGTTATTTATAGTTCCAAACAGAGAAGAAAAGAGAAACAACGATATGAGAGGGAGAGAGGATGAGACAGAGAGGGCATAGAGGAGGAGACATACAAGCAAGGGACGAGAGGAGCACACCAGCAATGGGGAGGCTGGCTTGGGCAAAGACGTCGTCTCCTGTAGGACGGATGGGACAAGGCGGTGGGCGTGGAGGTGACGGGGATGGCGGTAGAGGAGACAGGATGAACGAGCGCAGCGGTTACGTGGATGGCGGTGGACAGGACGGGGTGCTAGCATTGGGAACCTGTCGCCTCTGGATCTGATGGCGCTGGGTCGGGGCAGCCGACTGGTGGCGCGAACCCTAACTTTGTTTGACTCCTTGTGGGTGGGGACAAATGAGAGTGGGGAACGAACGCGAGCCTTCTCGCGGCATTCATTCATTTTGTGCCCCGCTCGCTTGGCCCAAGTAGCATTTCGCTCGTAAATACGGTGACCAATAGGGGCAGTCATTGAAAACGGATCATTCTCTTTTGAGGGGCCGATGAGAATCGCCAGAAACATCAGCTTTAAATGATTCTAAAATATACTGCGATTGTGGAATGATTCTTGGAGATTTCTGGCACATATACGAGTTCTTTTGCGGTTTTGATTCCCTAGAACATGATGTACTAGAATTGTGTCAGAAGAAACCCCCTAGTATCTTGAGTTGGCAAGCGACGGTCGAAATTTGGGTATTCCTCTGATCGGCTAGCTCCAATCATGATATACAGGTGGAGTCGTGAGTCGCCGATGAACTTTGCAGCTATTCTCTTGTTGCTGATCTCCAAGTGCTTCTAGCACACGCTCAGATGCATGTTTGGCTACACACAGACGCACGCTCGCCGATTTCCTCCCATCGCATGTCAACCAATATGCGACCCTATCCAAAAGGAACTCGAAAGTCCCACCAAGGATAGACCCGCATATTGAAACGCTTTTGCAAGGTGGATATCATTACATCAACATTACATAATAGGTAGGGATACATACAAGAGGCAAACCATGCCACACGAATAAAACATCATCTTACATAAGAGCACCATCCGACTACGGATGAAACACAAACAGAAACACAAACAACATCCACCCTGCTAGCCCAGGCTACCGACCTGGAACCTATCCCCTGATCGAAGAAGCAGAAGAAGAACTCAACGCAAGCAAGCATCTCTCTCGCATCATGATCATCGCATAACCTGTACTTGCAACTGTTGGTGTAGTAATCTGTGAGCCACGAGGACTCAGCAATCCCATTACCATGGGTATCAAGACTAGCAAAGCTTAAAGGGCATGGAATGGATAAGTGGTGAGGTTGCAGCAGCGACTAAGCATATATGGTGGCTAATATACGCAAATAAGAGCGAGAAGAGAGCAAATGGAACGGTCGTGAATCTAGCAATGATCAAGAAGTGATCCTGAACTCCTACTTACGTCAAACATAACCCAGAAACCGTGTTCACTTCCCGGACTCCACCGAAAAGAGACCATCACGGCTACACACACGGTTGATGCATTTTAAATTGGATCTGGTGTCAAGTTATCTACAACCGGACATTAACAAATTCCTAGCTGCCTATAACCGCAGGCATGGCTTTCAAAAGATTATACCCTGCTGGGGTGTCCCAACTTAGCCCATGATAAGCTCTCGCGATCAACGAAGGATATACCTTCTCCCAGGAAGACCCGATCAGACTCGGAATCCCGGTTTACAAGGCATTTCCACAGTGGTAAAACAAGACCAGCAAAGCCGCCCGATGAGCCGACAAATCCCGATAGGAGCTGCACATATCTCGTTCTCAGGGCAACACCGGATGAGACATCCTACGAGTAAAACCAGACCTCGAGTTTCCCCGAGGGGGCCCCGCAGTCTAACACTTAGGCAGCCCTCTTATATCTCGGAATCCCGGTTAGGACCAACACTTAGACAAGCACTGGCCCGGGGGGGCTAAAATAAAGATGACCCTCGGGTTGGCCGACCCAAGGGAAGGGTATAGGTGGTGGTGAGGCAAACGGTAAAACCAAGGTTGGGTCTTGCTGGAGGAGTTTTATTCAAAGCGAACTGTCAAGGGGGTCCCATAAATCACCCAACCGCGTAAGGAACGCAAAAATCCGGGAACATAACACTGGTATGACGGAAACTAGGGCGGCAAGAGTGGAACAAAACACCAGGCATAAGGCCGAGTCTTCCACCCTTTACCAAGTATATAGATGCATTAATTAAATAAGAGATATTGTGATATCCCAACATAATCCTGTCCATCATGGGGCAATCCTCAACTTCACCTGCAACTAGCAACGCTATAAGAGGGCTGAGCAAAGCGGTAACATAGCCAAGCAACGGTTTGCATAGGAAAGGTATCAAAGGTTAGAGGTTCATGGCAATATGGGAGGCTTGATAAACAGGTGATAGGTAGCGCAGCAAAGCGATAGAACGAAGCAACTAGCATAGCAATGATAGTAGTGAGATCCAGGGTAGCGGTCATCTTGCTTGAAATCCCGCAAGGAAGAAGAACGAGTCCATGAAGAAGACGAACGGATGAAGCCGAACCAAGCGTAGATGAACGAATCCTCACGATCGCAACGAAACAGGAACTATCGAGAAGAAGCACACAACAAGGTAAACACACCACACAAGAACAAGGCATGATGCACAACAAGCATGATGCAAGACAAATCTATATGAGGCTACTCATGGAAAGATATGATGCATACAAGAGCAACACATCAAGGCAAGTTTAAATGAGGCCGGGAACAACATATAACAATTCCGGTAAGTCCTCATATGCATATTTCGAAATTGGTCCAAATCTGAATAAAGCTTATGTTCAAGTTGTTAAACAGCAAGTTATGATGCGCAAAGATGATCTACACGAGATTCTAGTCAAGTTACATATAAAGTTCATTTAGTTTGGAGCTACGACCTAGAAGATATGAGCAAAACAAGTTAAACATGGCATTGATGCTAAATGAAACCAAAACATTAAGCAAACACCTCAAAACATGGATGCAACATGATAATATGAAACTATATGCAGAACTAAGCAAGTTTCATATAGAGCACACTCAAAACGGAGCAACGGTTCAACATACACACACTACAAGTTGTAGCAACAATCTGTCGAAAACAGCAACTAGGCATATTGCAAGCACCAAAACAACATGCTACAGCACCCCAACATGAGAAAAAAAGGCATGGACGTGATGTACAGGTAAAGCATAACAAAACATGAACACCGAGCTATCTCCAGAAATCACTAGAACATGCTCAAACACACATGGCAAGATTGCAAATAATAACAGTTCAGACTTTGCAGAAAATAACATCAGGTTGCAATGTTTAGAGCTATCAAACAACATGTTACAGGAACTTATCATGGCAAACAAAGGCATGGCATGAATCTACTAAACCCATAGAACAAAAGTCCCTTACTGACCATGAGCCAAAAAGGATCAGAAAATATGATGGCACCCATGTAAACATGGCAAGTTATAATACAGATTCAAACATGGCAGAAACAGAATTATGAAGGCATGTTGGTGAGCTTGTGAAACTCACTACAGAGCAAAACATGGCATGGCAAGGCAACTAACAGTAAGAAGGCATGTTTATGAAGCTAAGCATGGCAAGAGCAAGTACATATGGTGCATGGATCACTAACAACAATCATGACAACAACTGAACTTAATGTTAACAGGCTGACAACAATATTATTTAGCAACTTTGAACAAGAAAACAACAATCTACAGCAGGCTATAATTGCAATCAGGGGCATGGATGGATAGAGAATAACATGTAGAACAAAACACCCTTAGTGAACATCAACCGATTATGCATAGAATGACTTGTAGAAGCAGATTTACATAGCATCACGAAATAACAGATTCGGCCTAGCAAAACAGTAACAGCAAGTACCCTACTTAACAAGCTTGATTCACTCACCCCAAGTCATTGCATGACAAGATAAGCATAGCATCAGCAAGAAGACATGTTTATTAAACAAACCAAGGTAAGAACAAGTTCATAGCATGCAAGGATCAACTACAACAACCTTGGCAAAATTGAATAACATGTAAACAATCTGCCAGGAAACATTTTGAAGCAAAAGTAGAGCACGAAAACGACATGCTAGACTACTCTATAATCGCAAACAGGGGCATGAATGGATAGAGCATAACCATACGTTCAAAACATATTTACTGAAGTATCTCAAAATATGCTTGGATCTCTCTGTAGCATCAAGTTTACATGGCATCAAAATAACAACAGAACAGGGACTAAAATCAGCAACATCACGATGCCTAGTTTGCATGCTTGTGCTAGTCACCACATTGATCACAAAAATACATGGTAAGCAACCCTGTAAAGATGGCATGGCATAGTTCAAAACACATGTAGACATCAACCTCATAGGATGCACACATCAATCATGGCAAAAATGACAAATGAGCATGTTCTGTTAACAGACAGCAGGCAACATTATGAAGCACTCTTGCAACGATGATTCAGGCATCAAGATGGACTCAAATGAACATGATGCAATGCAAAGAAATGAAGTACTCGTTGAGACGAACAATTTGACATATTACACGCACAAAATGGAGCAGCACAGATGCAGTTATTGCATGTCGAACAGGGCATGAAAATGCAAGAAACTGGGGACTTAGCAGAAAACCACCTCCGGGAAAAAGTCAACCCGGGACGGAGGCGTGCGGGACGAGGAGATCCAAGGCAGGGATGGGGGCATTTGGTTTGTGGCTTGGTGGATCTCGTCTAGGCGGGATGGATCCGGCCGGAGTGAAGCTCCGGCGAGCTACTCCGGCGAGGCGACGACGGCGGGGCCGGCCGGACTGGGCGGAGGAGGCCGGGGGCGGCGGCCGGAGGAGGAGGCGCGGGCGGCCGGGAGCTCGTGGGGAGGC